>NW_011889196.1:443225-471701 GCF_000151845.1 Pteropus vampyrus
GAAATAGGTTTGCATTTGGGTGGAACACAGGCATTTGTGTTAAGTCCAGGAAACAGGTTTCCCTCCCTCCATGTCTTCCTGCACACGGCTAACTGGACCAGAATGCTCTCCGCCACTTGGTGCAGCAACGGACCGTATCAGCGCCCAACAAAGCGCAGCAGGACTACGCACAGGGGACATCGCCTCTCGCACCAGCACGAGTTTCGGCAGAGGAAGCGGTGCTCTCCGCACAGCGGGCACAACGACTGAAGGAAAAACACTGATGAACTCCCTGCCTGGGAGGGATTGTTCCTGCCTCTCGACCCGATGAGTCCACTTACTGGAAACTACACTGTGCGGTGACCCACAGAGAAAGGGCTCATGCAGACACCTGGTCAGCTACAGCATGTGCAGAGTATGTTCTCGGCGGTACCGACTGCGCAGCAAATGCACCTGCATGCACTGTGTTGTGACAGGGAATTAGCCAGCACCTTCTCCCTCTCAGAAAAGCAAAAATTTCAGGAATCCCTTAATGCCATCTCATGTTTGCTCAATGTCAATTCGATTTAAATGTCTTCTAAATTGACACAAATCTGATGTACTCACTGTAAACTTCTCCTCCCGTTTCTTCCGGTAACCGAAGGAATTTTTCCTAGAGAGGAAAGCCAGAGAGTGTTAACTTTTTCCCACGTGCAACATTTTTCATTGAGCACATGTAAGATTAGAGCACACACATTCAATCTTTATGACCTTATAACTTTTCAGAGATGACTTTTGATTCTAAAATCCCAACTTAAAAAGTATAAGCAAAACAAAAACAAAATTTTATAGTAAAGGACCAAAACTGATGTACAGATAGGTAAATAAAAATAGGAAAAAGAAAAACACATTTATTGAAAGAATTCTCCTAGGGGCTATTTAAAATTTTTGTTTTGCTATTGATACGTGAACATCCATTCAGCTGGAATGACACGATGTGTAAAATCTGACCTTGAACTACGCAGGTGAACTGTCAGAGAACAGCAATGAAATGTACCAGGTGCATCGTTCAAAGCACGAAGACCCCAGCAGACGGTTGGCTCTTGCCGCCTCCCCGCCGCCCGGCCCTTGGACTGTCCAAGTCATCAGCCCGGGCGCTTCGCCACTGAACACACGTGCATTTCCAAACCTCGCGCTCCATCTCTGCCCAGCTGCTGGCTGCAGGCATGGCATCTAGACAGCTGTGGCTCAGAGCTGGGCCACGTACTGCAGTGCAGAAACGCTGTGGCCATGGCAGGGCCTGAGGGTACTGAGACACTTCTGCCACCCTGGATGGGCTACCTGGCCTAACCATTCACATTATTACGCCAATTTATAACTTCATTTCCATTTACTCGTCCCTTTGTCATTCCACCTGAACGGGAAGACTCCCTCGGGAAAGAAATTTAGAGACAATCTTGACAAATTATTTTATAGAAAACCTATGAGCACTCTTGCCCAAGATGGTCTAACTAATCAAAATGAGGAGCTTTGCGCCCTTGGCTAATGCCAAGGATGTGCATGGAACCTCTGGCCTGTCCATCCAGGAGAAGCAGAGTGCTAACCACACGGATTCCAGAGCAAGGTCACGTGCTCTACTATACAGTCAACTCCAGAGTCAGCTCTAGTGGATATTGCACGCCTGACTGTGGAGAGCAGTGACCATGGACCTGAGCTGCCCATCACAAGTGGGACGCTAAGCCACAGAGATGGACTCAGACCTGAGTGCCCGCCACCAGCATTAGTTGCATGTCTGAGCCATGGCCCCGCAGCCCAGTGCAGCGCCTCCGTGCTCCTGACCTACACCTAGGGCTTTGTGGGGAGAGTCGAACCTAGACTAGTGATGGCCGCATGGTGTGCTGGCTGCCTCGCATCGCTCCTCTATCGGGAGCACCCCAAAAGCCAGTGTGTGAGGGGATCCTCCCAGAGGAGAACTTCAGGCAACACGTGTGCTGTGCGCTGTGTCTGGACGCGGAAGTGGCTGAAGTACAGGTCTCCCCTGGTTCTCGAGCAGGAGTGCGAAGCACTTGGCTGGACAGAGACCCACAAAAGCAGGCTCAAACTCTGGTGACAGCAGACCTAGGGAGGGGGCTTGTGGAAGAGATAGTGTACAGGCATCTGTGTTGAAGCCAACCACTTTAGAAGAGACTCCTGACCGCTGGGTGAAAAAAGGTGGTGTCCAGACTCCTCCCCGTTACCCCAGTGTCACTTGAGCAACACGGTGACACTTGTGCGCTTGAGGCCCCAGTGCCAGCCCCGCCCCATCCTGCAGGAGGCTGCACTTCTGCCTGCCTCCGGCCCGCCCGCACCACTCGGCGGACCTGAGCAGATGCTGCCTTCAGCCCCTGGTGCCCACACAACATGTCCACAGCAGCAGCAGGGGCATGGGCCCCACCTGGGGAGCAGACAGGCTGAGGGAAGACTCAGCGGTGAGGCTGTGGGTCGGCAGCACCCTCGAGGATGGCCCTCACTCTGAGACGCAGCACGTGCTTTGCACGTGAGGAGGCTCAGGCCACAGCAGCACGCGTGCCCAGGCACCACGGGGCACATCCAATACCCCCCAGCACGATTTCTGCTCCCGGGCCCACAACTGCCAACTCCGGTGGTTTGGCTGTCTTGGTTGTCAGAGCAGGATGCTTTCAGCAGGTGACATAACTGAGACAGCTGTCCGCCCAGCTGGGCCCCCTCCTGCCACTGAACCTGGCTAGGTGACTGCTCTTGTGCACTGCTGCTCCAGCGGGGTCGGAGAGCCACGTGTGGTCCAAGGGAGGTCCCAGGGTGCCTCGGATTGCTCCTCACACCCAATGGACAAGGTTAATGGGAAACAAAACTGAAGCTAGAAAAGGGGGTGCTGGTGGGGCACAGCTGCTGAGACTCAGGTCCCTCAGGGTTGCCCTCCAGTTGAAGACTGGAGCAGGAGAAGCAGGGCGGAGCCGGCTGTCAACACGACCAGGGCCTCCTGCCAGCCTCAGGTATGTGCCGCTCAACTGCGCCCCACTCGACTGCGCCCCGCCAGTGTCATGCTAGTGATCACAGCCCTCAGGGCACAGACTATTTTGGTAGAGTCCCCACTGGGTGGAAGCATGAACTCGCCACTACTGTTGTCCGGAAGTCCAGGCGCCGTGGGGGGTGATGGGTGTGTGGCCAGAGGTGGGCAGCGCTGGCCGACCACGTGCTCCTCAGCTTCACATGACCCTTCACCCTCCCATGGGACGCTGAGCAGGTGTCCCTCAGGCCCTGTCTTTCCAACGCCAGGACACTTCTCATGGAGCTCCTCCCAAACGGAAATGCTGGAGGAAGCTGGAGGTGTGAGGGGCTGGAGACCCGGGAACCTATCTTCCTGATGGCACCTTTTCTGCCCTTCCTGAGGGTCCACAGGCCCTACTCCAAACCTCTCGGTCTGACAACCCCAAACTCCTAACGTCCCCCCGGTGCCGCAGGCGGCAGCTGTTTCCTGAAGTCACTGCCCTGCATTTCCTCAGTGTCTGCCTTTGCCCCTCAGCCTCCAATACCTGCCGAGCCGACTGAATGACATCCGACACACCCGTGCTCCAGCAGTGCGCCATGCTGCCCCGGCCACGGACGCTGCCCTGCGACCCCTCCAAGGCCTGGCCGTGCGCTTAGCCACTCCAAAGACGGCGGACGGCCTCTGGGTCCTGCACGCCCCAACCTGCCCTGGAAGCACACATGTGCCAGGGAAACAGAGGGACCTACGGTCCTGGGACCTGTCAGTCAGACACCGTGCTGTACACTCTGAGCAGGACACTTGGACATGTGTTCATCAAAATTTGCAAAGCAGTTTTTTTAAAAAAGCTTCAGCAGGTTGAGCTAGCTGTCAGAGAGAGGTCTCCTTCGAACCAGCCACTGAAAGAAGGAGCTGGGGAGAGCCGACTGCGGTCTGGCACCCCCAGGCAGGCGAGCCGTGACTGAACGTACCCTTGATTCCCCTCCACCTAGCCAATCTCACCTCCCTAGCGAGCTGTAAGTGGCGGAAAGCAAGACAGCAAGCGGCGGCTAGCTGCATCAAAGGAAAAGGGCGAAGCCAGTGGCCACGGGCCCTGCGGGACCGACACCCAGGGGTGGGGCCTCCCTCCGTGTGACCCACAGGCACCACTCCATCTTACAAATAGATTCACCACTGAGGAATCGAAGCTCCCATCGGCCTGGCTGCACAGCTCAGCATCTGTCTACCGTATGACCCTGCTGGCTGACGGAGCAGGGAGAGAACGAGCCGGCCCTCTGCGCGGCAGGAGCAAGAAGAGACCGAAGGCTCACACGTCGTGGGCTCTGGTATCCGTTCAGCTCAAAATGCTCCGCAGATGACGACTGTGACCTAACACGGCTCCATTCCACCTAGAGTTCTCATTCCATAACTTTTTATTACAACGAAGATGAGACCAGTTCGGTCTCTGTGAGTAATCATATAAGACCTTTCACGGTTGCAGCCTTCAATTTGATTTTCGAAACACATTACGTATTTGAAAATGATTATAAAACATATCTAAATAGAATTCGGGAGTATTAAGCATTTACAAGTACATTCAACAAAAGTTCCAAGTAACTCACCGGCCTCTACCTAAGCCAGGAGAGGGCTCGAGGCTGCTCAGCTCTGCCCGCCCGGGCCCAGCATCTCTCTTGGCAAAGGCTGGAGGGTTCTGTGCACGGGTCCTGGGTTGGCCTGTCTGCCTGGCTTGCGGGCTCCGCACTCCGTTAATCAACCGATCCGCAGTGAAGTTAAATATCGAAGGACTGTCTAGCAGCCCGGGTCCTCTCTCTGCACTGGGAATGGCATGGCGCAGGTGGGATTTACTGGGGTTCCTGCTAATAAAATGTTATGAAATGACCACAGCATTACGAACCCAACGTGCTAACACAGCAACGTCTAAGCTAAAATGTGCTTTGCTATCTTTTTAGAAAAAAAACAAAAAACGGTAAGAACGGCTAACACATGGAACGTCTGACGGTGCAGACAGTGCAAGTGTAGCAGTGAAGAGTCAGCGGGCAGAGCTGCAGGCCGCCCGGGAGCCCGTGTGAAGGGAGCCCGCCTTCTGCAGGCGAAGCAGCACACGCTGCCGCGTGACTGCGCCCCCCGCGGTCTCCCCTCTGGTTACTGTCACCACTGGCGGTCGTCACAGCTCTGTCTGTACTCAGGAAACAGGACTCACACACACGGCAAGGACCGTGGTCTAACACACTTTGCTTTGCTTTTAAGAGATATGAAGTGACAGCGACCCTTATGACAAAAGGTGGAAAAGCAGCATTTTAGTCACTTGTGGGACTTGCCTGCTTCTCGGAGGGTACTGTCTGAGTGAAGTCAGCGGAGATGTTGCAGGTTTGAAAGTTGGAGACGTAAACCCATTTATAAATCCAGTATTTGGAAATGGAGTTACCTAGAATCATTAAAAACAGACAAGTCAACAAGCCATACCCAGACTCCGAGCCGGTTACCACTGCCTCTTGCGGTAACCCGGTCGTTTCTCCACGTTTCATACATAAAACATTCACGGCTGGGAAGAGCACTGGGTAAGACTGTTGCTTACAGCTAAGAGTCGGGCTTTAAGACGCTCTGGTGGTCCGTCTCAGGCGACCCTGATGGCAAGCCCACAAGGCAGACAGGGACACACATGAGAACGACCAGGAGAGGGGAGCGCCTGCTCAGACCACACACACTCGTCTCGGGCTCCAATGCTCAACCCCAGGGACCACAAACCACCTCCAGACAGGCAAGACGTCCTCAGAACGCTGCAGGAGACAGACGCACTTAAAACTTAGTTAATGCCCAACGTTTTGATCAGAAACCCCCCAGTCTGAAGGAGTCAGAATATGAGAAATACGTCGCTCGTACCAGAACGAGACTCTGATGACTGTCTATCACGGTAAGACCAATCGAGATGAATCATTTCACATATGTACTTTACATATACAACTCTAGGATTTGAATAATTTTGCTCGAGTTTAAAAATAAATTCGTTGCTAACAATAACTTAAAGTCCTGAGAATTAAAAGGCACCACCTCTTCACTTCTGCTCAAAATGATGCAGTGTGTTTTACAGCAAGCAAAAGGGCCTCATGCTCTAGACCAGGAACCGACCAAATGGTCAGACACCTGGCCCATGGTCCCACAGGACCCCACTCTGGAAGAGATAGGTGTGATTAGAGACTCCGAAAAGCAACTTAGTCCAAGAGCCAACCAGCATGAGCATGGCAGGCAGCCTCCTCTGCAGACAGCAGTCACAAGAGTTGACTGACTCTTTCCCTGTACGGTTCTCCCACATTAACTATGCGGCCATCAGTATGCTTTTACGGAATGCCACGAACACTCCAGAAAGGCAGCACGGTCTCTACCCACTAGGATTCACTGGAGAGACAGCCACAACTCTGCCCGTGAGCGCGCCTCTGCCCCGTCCTTTCACGAACAGCTCAGGACTGCTGAGGGCTCGGCCGCATGCCGCCCTTTCCTGGGTGTCTCTCCTCGCCCGCTGTGCTCACGACCGTGAGCCACAGGTGCACGTCCGCACACCGGAGGACACAGTTAAGACACTGTTCAGACAGAGCTTGACCACCTTGTCTGCCCAGGGCCCGCCTCAGCGATGCTCTGGCTGGAAGCGCGCATGCCACGACCACTCCTGGGGCCCGCGTGCACTCATGCAGCTTCCGTCCCTTCCAGCTCTGCTGCTCACACTCCACTCAGACGGTGACAGGATGTCCGACACACCCCGCCGCTGAAGTCACAGCATTCTGTCTGGGTTCCTTTCTTGCGACATCACCCACTTGATGCACCTGTTATTTCCAGACTGCTCTTTCACGGACACATATCTTCAGCTTCTCGTGTGTAACACGCACCCAGCTGTGTCAATGCACCTCTCTTCAGCTACCGAGAGCCTCGGGTGACTCTCCACACAGCTGCGGGGCCATCCCAACGTTCCATGATGCGGTCTGCAGCCATGTCCATGACCCAGCACGGGTCCAGCTAACCCGCCGGCAGCCAGTGCCGCCTCTGGCCAGCAGCCCACCCCATCCTGCCTGGGGGAGCCCCAGGACCACTTCGTTTCCTGCCCCAGATCAGCCGCGTCTCACGTACACTTCTCCAAGCTCCTGCCTGGGGCCCACCCAATCTTTCTAATATCTGCACCAGCAGAGCTGGAGAAAAACGACTGAACCTGTTATAAATCTATGAATTCCAACCACAGGCCTTAACGCCAGCCAAAACCGGCAACAAATGCATCACGCCTACCAACTCGAGGGCTGACGTGAGAAACGAAGCTCATGAGACAGTCTGTCTTTACTTGTCCTCAACCATTTAAGACACGGTTCCCCTCACAGGCCCCCCTCACCCCTCTGTGCACACAGCTCCCTGCCACCCCACACCTAGCGTCGCCCAGGAAGGGAGATGCGAGGCAGGAGGGCAGACGGACTGGGCAGAAACTTGAGATTAAAGTGTTTGAAGGTTTTTTAATATACATGGTTCCACGTTTATCTCCCAATTAAATGCAAAGCCCACCACAGAACCAGGAGGTCTGTTTTTCTACAGCAAACTGCAGACATCTGTGTCGCCTATGTGACAAAAAGCTTGATCCTTCGAAGCACCTAACGTTGTCACGACACGACTCTGTGCTTAAGCGGTAAGACAAGACGGGACTCACCAAGGGTGGATCGAGATAGCCGTGTGTTGCCGACCACGTCTGGGGCGCGACCAGGCTGTAGAGAGGGAAGTGCTGCTGGGGGCTGTAGACTGGGGGCAAGTAAAAGGACGCCGTGTAGCGGTGCTGCGTGTAGATGCTCATGTCCAGGGGCCTGAAGCCGTTCTTTGGCAAAAATGTGTTTATAGCTATTGCCTTTGCTTTTATCCGTGCCTGTGTGAAAACATGTAATATGTGTCTATTAAAATATTTTAGGTTACTGATTTACAAACAAGTATAACCGAAGGTCTTGCTTACCTTAATTGGTTTTCCTTGAAAAGTCTTGACTTCTTCTCGCAGATATTTGTAAGCCTGAGGGAAAAATCATCCAAAATACCACGGCATTAACCTTATAACTAAGATGATTGTATACTTAAAATACAGTGGACAAGACGTAGCACCGTGATTCTTAATCTTCGGGCCACAAATTCCTCCAAAAAACCTGCTAAGAGCTATGGAACCTCTACCCAAAATTCCCACAGAGAACATTTGTGTTCATTCTGTGGGTGCTGACAGACACACCACAGCCTCCCTGGGGACCACAGGCTAAGATTCCTGACCTAGGAGATCCTAGTAACGACCCCGACTTGAAAGTGGGATTCCAGTTCAGGAAAGTAAGAGACTAGGATCACAGCCCTTATTCCTCTCCGACCCCGCGCCACAGCACTGCAGGCCCTGACCCCGTGACCTGCTCCTGCCACCCATCCACTTCGCCAATTAAAGCCCATCTTTCAGAGTCCCGTTTCTCTCTCTCGACACCCTGCATTCGACCCGCTTAACAGTGAACACAGCGGGCTTCCCTCAGGCGTGTTCCTGTTTGCCTGTGTCTCCTCCCAGGGCCTCTCTCTGGAGCTCTTTTGAGCACCTGGTAACACGTGTGATGCCGAGGGAAAGGTAAGAACAGGTTTAAATTTCTCCAAACACTTTCCAAAAAGTAAAACCTCTCTCTGCCCAGATGCAAAAACAGAATTAATTTTCCCGGGCTGCTCGTCTTACATGCCCTTAGAAAACAGCACCACGTGCTTCCCATATTACTGCAGAGCTGTCCACACAAACACACCTATTTAAATTTGTGCAACCCGAGGGATCTGCACTTTACATTCAAACTTAATCCCACAATGCAATCATCTCAACGCTCAAATTTAGTCCCACTATGTACTAATTGTCAAGTACTGGTAACCTCTGTACTTCCTGGGGAGGGAGAAGCTTACCTGTTGTGCATCTGCTTCTGTTTCAAATGTAATAAACCAATTATCGTTATAGGCAAATTCACAGTTTATAAATTTTGGTAAATTATCTCCTTTAAATAGTGCTTCTACTTCCTACAGGAAAAGGAAAGGTTAGAAATTAATTCTCAACCATGCCATCTTTTGTCCTCACCAAATAAAAATGATGCATGCACTTCAGGACGGATCCTTAGACAGAGTCCAACATACTGATATCTAGTAAATCTCTCCTTCAAAACGGCTGGGGGGTTCAGTGTGGCTTCCATAATTGGGTCCCACTGCCACAGGAAAATAAGTCCACAGCGTAACTGACAGCTTTCTCTACTCCCAAGATACCGTCAAGCTAAATTACTGTGAAAATATCATTTTACTTTACCAGTAGGCTAGGGGTGAGGGAGCAATTTAAAAAATTTATAAATTCACTGGACTTTTGCTTCTAGCCAAGGTGAACCAGATTTCTCCTTCCCCATGAAACAATTAAAAATAGAAGACAAAATACACAGGATCACAGTTTTCAGACAGTGAACCGCAGGCCGTGCAGCACAAGTGAACTTGAGAACGCTGCGGGGACCGGAAGGCGAGCCCAGCCCCCCACTCCAGGGCCCGCAGTGTCTCCCCAGTGCTCATCGGAATGGCAGTGTGCCTTCCCACCAGCCGGGGTTCAAAATGCTCCCAAAGCACGGGACAGCAGGCAGAGCACACAGCACCAGTGCCCCAGGTGTCACAGGAACTGGCTCTAGGAAAAGGGGGCTCTGCTCCCACCTGACCAACACCCCAAAGGGCCACACTGATTCCAAGTCAGTCTCTGGGCCCTCAGAACACAGCTCGAGAAAATCCATAGAAAAAACACAAAACATTCAACACCCAATCAAGTCCCAAATGCTTGGCATCCCTTCAAAGTTCACCAGATAGTAAAAAAATATAAAAACTTGACTTATAATGAGAAAGATCAATCAATCAAATTAGACCCAGAAATGATATAGATGGTGGAATCAGAAGGCAAGGACATTAAAGTAGTTACTGGATATATCCCCTACATTCAAAAAGATAAAGACTGAGCATATTAAATAAAGGCAGGGAAGATTATAATAAAAAGAAAGATCCAAATTGAACTTCTGGAGATGAAAAATACAATGTCTAAAACAAGAAGTATGCTAGTTACAGACTTTCAGAAGAAGGGAGAAGAGAAAAATAAAAAATAAACTTTGAAGAAGTACTGCCTCAGTTAACTTCAAGCACAAGATACTTGAAAGCAAATTTCTAGTTTTAAAATAAATAACTCATAGGAAAGTGATATACAACATAGGGAATGTAGTTACTAATATTGTAATAAATTTGAACATTGTCAAAAGGTTACCAGAATTATAATCACTTTGTAAGGTATATAGATGTCAAATCACTATGTTGTATACCTGAAACTAACATAACATTGAATGTCAGCTGTACTTTCATTTTAAAGTACAACAGCGGGGAACCGCCTCCAGAGGGCAGGGTCAGGCCTGCGGGGTGAGCGGGCTGAGACCCTATGCTGCCAGGAATGGGCGCTTTCCCGGCCCCAGCCCAGAGGGTTGACCGCTGTGACGGGCCCATGTCACTGGCTCTCACTCATTCTCTTTCCAGCACTGCAGTGTTTGGCACAATGATGGTTCTCACAGCAGGGACACACATGGGCTCGTCTGGAGAGCAGAGAGAACTTAGGTTTTAGTTTATTGGGTATAAAGCTCAACTCTCTCCCCACCAGAGGGAGGGTCATAAGTGACGCCAAGAGATACCGCATTCTGAGTTGGACACGGCGATTCTACGAGATTCTGCGGTTATATTTCTTGGAGATGAGCCTACTCTACGTGTGGTGAAAATGCTGTGTGTGTTCACAGGCAGTTGTTTAAATAAAGGAGCAGACTGTGACGAAAAAAGAAAAAAGAAACGAGAGTTACATCAAGGTGCAGTGAAGTGAAATATCCTAAAACCAATGATAAAAACTCAAAGCAGCAAGAGACGGAGAAGACTCATGACATACAGAGGAATGAAGATAAAAACGGCAGGTTGATCCTCAGAAACAGGGCATGCCAGCACAGAGCAGAGTATCTTTACAATACAGAAAGAAAAAAATCCTGTGAATCCAGAATTCTATGCTCAGTGAAAATGTCTTCTGGATAAGAAAAGCAAGACTCAACTCTAACCACTTACCGGTGTAAACACAAAGACACAGATGTGTCAAAAGTAAAAGGGTGAAAAAGACACATGGTGCTAACGTGACAGGAAAGGGCGTGGCTATGTTAACGCCAAACAAAGTGGGTCCCCGGGACCTGGGGCCAGCTCGTAAGTACCGGAGGAATGATCAACCAAATCGACTGCAATTAAAAGTTTTCCTCATCGCTGACACCTGGTTCCAAAGAAAGAGAAAGAACTTCCTGGATATGCCTGGCCCCAGGCCTCAGAGGGACGTCTGTCTTTGCCACACAGCCGGTTCAGCAACTTACTGTCCTTTACTTAAGCAAAGGGGACCACCCTCCCCTGCCTTCCTTTTTCAGCTTTAAAGTTATTGTGGAAGTTCCTCTAAACCTCTATAGAGACTTCCACCATTTGAGTTTTAAAACAGAGGGAACGCTGTTTGGAATAACAAAAAGATACCAAGACCCATGTCAGCAGCTAAAAGTGGGCACTTCTTGGTTGTGGTCTTTACAAATGTCTCAAGTTTTGACACTTAGGATTCATGTTTCAAATATTAATGAGAGTTAATAGACATCCATATTAATATGAGAAGTATGTTGACCCTTCATATTCAGAACTGTAATTAAAAGATAAGGAAAAAATTTCAATCCTAATTTCTTTTTTTTCATATACTATAATAGAGAATGTGTAAAAATAGCCTAAGTTGAACAGAAAGTAAAACTTTCTAGAACAAGGCCGCACTCGAGAGTACTGTCATCTAGTATCCGAGGTACCATGAGTCCACCTTTGTTACACTCCACCAAGAACAGGCTGGAATAAACCCACACACGCACTCACCTGCTCCCTCCACAGAGAAGGTATTTAAAAATACACAGCATGAGTCCCTTAAAGGCTTGACTCATGTTAGACCTGAGACAGACAAACGGAGCGTCCAGGTTCTTCGAGCCCCCGGGGTGCACATGGACTCAGACATGCCCTAGAGGAAGACTCTGCTTCACTGTCGCCGGGCACGCCCCTCAGCTCCCACGCCCTGCGGCTGGCTCAAGCAGCTGGACAAGTCGCAGACTGAGCAGCGATTCTCTAACAGCAGACTACTTCTGACGACTCGAACCGTTGACTACTGTGCCCAAGTGAGTAGTTCTCAAATTATGATCTCCAGACCCCATTTCCATAAAAAAAAGGGGCTGTGCCAGTGGCCTTCTGAGGGGGCTGACTTACTTCCACAGGGGTGGACTCCGAGACCTCACGTAGTATCACTATGCAACGGTTTTGATTTGGCCTGACTTTTTCTCCTTTCTCATCCACTTGGACTAAAGGTAAAGCTATAAAGAGAAGAAAATTGAGTGGTAAAACATAAATATTAAAACAAATCAATCATTTAATTCTATTATATAATACAGATACTCCAAGATGTTACACTACGTAACTAAACACATCTATAAGAAACAAATATACAACAAGTCAACTATTTTTAAGCTAGTCTTGCATGTTATAGTTCCCAAAACTAGGAATATGAGAATTTTGGAAGTGCTATAAGAGCTTTAATAAATGTGACACTATGAAACAAAGGTTCTAAACGGCTCGAATAACTGACAATTATAAGTCAGGTTCAATGGCTTTTCCTCTCTACAAGTCCTTAAAATAAAACAACTTTCTGTCTTATTATGACATTTTATCTAGAACTCACAGAAGTGTCTTTACAAGTGGGTCAGGTGGAACCAAACTCAACTGATAAACAGGTTTCTGTTCTAAATGGACCCCCCAAAACGAAGCAACGCTAGAAAGATAACACTGTCTCAAGAAACAGTGGTAGTTTTCAGAATTCAAACTTCATGGAGTATGCCTGCCAACTGTCTTCATTAGCTGCTTCAATAATTTAATGACCTTACGAAAGCCGCCTAGGGACAGAAAACAGAGGACTTTTATTTGTGAACGGAAAACCCAACTACGTTGCTGAGGTCAGAGGATCATCATCTTCCATTTCAGTGAAGGCAAATGCACACCAAAAAATCATCTTCACTGACTGTCAGCAGTACAACAAAGCCGCGAGAATACGTGCACACCTCTACCTAAGAGTCAGTGATGCAGTCACCACACTGACTTAGAGAAATGGGGCTTTAGTTCAGGCTGAGCCATGTCCCACCATTCAGAAATATTTAGGCGGGGCAAGGGCACATGCGACACCAAGTTCTTTGTGAAGGACACTGTGGGAGCAGCTCAGCAGAGCAGTCCTGAGGAGGGAGACTACAGAAATAATTCAGCTGGTACTTGTAAGTCTTATTATTACAGGTGAATTTTTATAATTAAAACAACTTTGTTATTTAAAAATTGCAACATGTTGTACATTTAATATAAAACTAATCCCCACTGAAGATATCCTGGGTCGGGGGGAGGGACGGAGGCATTACAAAGAGCACAAGAAAGCTACGGGCAGTAGTAGACGTGTTTATGGTCTTGACCACAGAGAAGGTTTCACCGCTGTATCCACACATCCAAACTGATCCAACTGCAAACTTTAAATACGCAGTTCACTGTAGATAAACTGTACCTCAGAGTAAAGTAGTTTTTAAAAAATAAATAAAATAGGTGCCTCGATCTGCAAAGCAGAGCAGGGCACAGCGCGTTCAGGCTTCAGACACCCGCCATCTCCCGAACTGCCACAGGCCTCTGATGACCGTTCAAACCTTCCCCTGATGCTGTCAAATGTCAAGGGACAGCCTCATTCACAAAGTCCTTTAAAGAAAAATGTGATTTCACCAAAACTTCAGCAGAAATGTGAAATTTACAAGGAACTACTTTAATGGCTAGAATGCTAATTAAAATACATGCCGCTCTACTCGAAATACCATTATTTATTTTTGTACATCTCACAGCTTCTTTCATGTTCTTTTCTACTTCCTGGACTTACGATCAGTTAGGGAGCCCGTCAGCCAGCGCCGAGGGCCACGGGCACGTTGTCAGACACAGGGCTGGCCAGAAAGGCCCAGCAGACAGGGAAGACCCCACCTGCCGTCAAGGGCTTCGCACAATGGTCGCAATCGCATCGGGCCAGGCCCACTGCGGCACAGCTGCCGCTCACTTACATCTCAGCACCTGCACGATCAAGTCCAGGTCAGTGCACAGCTTCTTGACGTGCTCCAGGTTGGCCACCGTGGTGACCGGCACGTACTGATCGCTGTCCATCTGCGACATAAGGTACATGTCACTAGCAAGGTTCTCCCTGCAGAGAGAAGACAACCTCTCTTGAAACCTTGTGAGGGCTGAGGGGCAGGATAGCGCTCCAGGGCTACGTCCGCATGCCCACCCCGCCTGTCGTTTGCCACCTCTCTGAATATAGGCTAATGCTTTTTAGAGACGACTGGGGGACAGAGAGAGCAAAAGTAAAAGTATATTGCACTTCACATTGTCAAAATTAATGAGCAAATAAATCTTTCAAAAATGTATTTATAGCTTATCTTTGTTCTAAATAGCTTATCAAAAACACAAACACAGTTTTTTAAAGTAAGGAAATACAGCCGAAAGAACAAGAAAATAAGAAAAATATGAAAAAGCCAGGAAAGGCTGGTGCCCAGAGTGCTTGCTGTTCACTCTACAACACCTGCCAGAGAAGCTGCAGATCTGACTCCACTTCCCAGCAGCTAGGATTAAAAAGAAGGAAACCTGATCATAACGTGACCCCCAGGGTCGCCAGGTAAGCCATAGAAAACCAGTAGTTTGGGTAAAGAGGAGCGACTTCCTGGAGTTTTGGCCTATGATGAGTATTTCCAGGTGTTAAGGCAGGTGCAAAGAAAAACCTGGAAAATCATCATTAATGACAGAAAACTTTACACATGTCAATCAGTTATCTTCTTATTTAAAAATAAAAAGAGCCAACCCCATCTTCTTGTACGCCAGTTCTTCTATTTCAACTGTAAAGGTTTTTACTCTATTTTTCAATGTAAAAGGTATTATTCGGCTGTGGAGGTGGCGGGGGGAGACGACACCTAAAAATATATGAGTGCTATGTAAATAAAACAACCTGCTACTGCAGTGTTTGGCAAACGTCGAGAACTAGTACAGGAAATTTGTTCTCAAACTTTTAGTGTGCTGAAAAACGTCTCTGTGAATGAACGGCCTAAGGCCCCACCCTGAGTCTGAGTCTCAGTCGCAGCTGAGTCTGTGGGGCCTGGGAGCCAGGTAACAATCAGCAAGATGAATCTGTGGACGACTGCGGGGCCGGGCCTACGGGATTGCATTCAGTTCTCCAACACATCAAAGGCCGGTCAGTGCTCTAGGTCGCCTATTAACAGATACACATGATACACACGGACACAGGCAACAACAGACAGACACCTCTTCCACGTCAAGTGTCACATCTGTGTGTAATAACCATGGCACAACACCACAGATATTAGGAACCAGAAAAACCACTACCATCCTTACCTGGATAAGCAGAATTCCAATGTTTTTTTAAGTACTTCTCGGGGGTCTTCCTGACTTTCTGGTTGAGACTCATTTCCTCCTACATAAAAGTAATGATCAACTCAGAAAAAAATGGCTTAAAATTCACCAAGCAGATGATTCCAGACAGCAATTCTACTGTTTTCAATAGACATTATTAACTCATCTAGTGTACGAAGAACATGGGGAAAATGCTATTCTGCCCACTAAAACAAGGAAAGCAGGGGGAAGAAAAGGAAAAAAAGAAAAAGAAAAGAAAAAAAGAAATCCCCTCTCCCCCAAAAGAAAACAACACAGTTTCGAAAAATAATCTGAGTATAAAATTTATTAGCAAAGTTTGGGGGCGCATTTTATCGCATAGTAAATAAGTACGAGCTCATTTAACGCTTTGTCTTGATTCTAAAACAGATTTTCAGGTAGCCGACAAGAATAAAGATACTAAAGCAATAATAAAATACAAAGACTCAAAATAAGGAAAAGATAAATACAGGCCAAAAAATCAAGGCTGGGGATGACAAACACACAGGCCATAAAGACTACACAGTCTAGTTTCTACACAGTCTTAAAAAATGTGCCTTGAAAGTTCCAGGTAGTCAAAGTCACAAGTAAGAAATTGTGGAGTCCCAGGGACGCCACTGAGAACACTAAATAACAGATCCTCCAGAGGGAACTTACAGTTGAGAAATGGAATAAACCTGCTTCAGCCAGGTGGTCAAGGTCAAGTAAATATCAACAGTGATAAATCACGCTGATACGATGCACCCTTAACAAGCGAGGATGAAAATGTCACTTCCCTCTGTGATCTTCCTGCCCCCAAACCTGGCATCACTGGCATCACTGGTATCATCATGAGAAAAGCATCAAATTCCAACAGAGGAGTTCCACACAAAACAACTGTCCAGCACTCCTCAAAACTGTCAAGGTCATCGGAAACAAGTAAACACAATCAGAGAAAGTGTCATAGCCAAGAGAAGCCTAAGACGTGACAACTAAGTGTAATGTGGTGCCAGGGACAGGTAGAATGTACCAAGACTGGTTCAGTGCTTGTGGCACATGTATCGAACTGAAGGAAGGTGTGAAGAACAGAAGAAACTGGTTGCCTGGTCCATGCGAACTCTCCTCCATCTTCCCGATTTTTCTGTGAGCCCAGCACTGCTCCGGAACAAACAGCACGAGATGCAAGCGCAACTTCCAGGCGCCACGGCACTGTTAGGGGCCCAACACCTGAATTACAGGCACGGGCCCCAAGACTTGACTGAAAAGACAGCGAGACTTGACTGTCACATGACATATAAGAAATGTGCTTTGTTAAATACAAATATCCAAATAGCTTAAAAGTAAAAGGATGGAAAAAGATATACCATGCCAATACTCGTCAAAAGAAAGCTGAGGTGACTGTATCAATATTAGACAGTAAATTCAGAGCGAAGAAAATTACCAGGGATACAGAAGTCGTTTCCTAATGACAGCAGAGCCACTTCAGCAAGAGGCCACAGCCACTCGCACACAGAGCTCCAAAATACGTGAAGCAAAAACTGAGAGAACCAAAAGGACAGACAAACCCAAAATTAAAAGAATACCTCTCCTAATACCTGACAAAACGAGAGGTACAAACCAGACATACAGTAGGCCTGAACAACACCACCCCCTAACTAGACCTGACTGGTCGGTACAGAACACCCCACGACAGCAGCAAAACACGCATTCTCCCGAAGTGCACAGGGAACACTTACTGAGATGGCCCAAAATAGTACGTCTTAAACCCAAAGGAATTCGAGTCATACAAAGCATGTCCTTTAACCGCAATGAGATTAAATTAGAAATCAATAAAAGAAAGTTCCCTGGAAAATCCCCCAATATTTGGAAACTAAATAACATACTTCTAAATTGCCCACAGATTAAAAAACAAAAAATTAAGAAAGAAATTACAATTTTGGACAGTTTTAAAAAAGATAACACGATTTGTGAGACTGTGCTAAAGCAGGACTTAGGAAGGAATTTATAGGCTATAAATGGCTATATTAGAAAAAAAGAAATGCCTCACATATCAATGCCCTCAGCTTCCGTATTATATGACACTAGAAAAAGAACAAATTAAATCCAAAGTAACCAGAAAAAAAGTATATTATAAAGATTAGAAGAAAACCAGTGAAACAGGAAGGAAAAAAGAGAAAAATCAATGAAACTAAATACTAGTCCTTTGAGAAGATCAATAAAATCGATTAAGAGGAAAAAAAAGAGAAGACACGAATTGCCAATAACAAAATGAGTGCTGTGAAGACTGCACAGATTACAAGGATGAACAGACTACCAAGAGCAACTCTTGCAATAACTCTGACTCTAGATGGACCGGACCGAACCTTTGGACGATATAAGCAACCACAGCTTCCTCAAGAAGAAACAGAAAATCTGAGTCGCCCCACATAAAGACAAACTGTAGCCGAAAACTTTTCCACAAACAAAACTCTAGGCCCACGTGGCTTCACTTCTTAATTTAGGGAAGAAATAATAAACTCATCCAAAAAACTGAACAGGAGGGAACACATCGAAAAGAAAACCACAGATCCATGTTCCTCATGCGCACAGCCGTAAAACTCTAAGCAATACTTTGAACAACCTAATCCAACAATAAATCAAAAATATATGACATTGTGACCCAGTGAGGCTTAACCCAGGAATACAAGCTAGGTTAAAATTTGAAAAATCAATCAATATAGAAAATCAAAGAAAGAAAAAATACAGGACCATCACCAAGAAGGAGTAAAAGCAAAACAAATTCCTAGAACCCTTCCACGTGAAACTCTCCCAAATCCTAACAGAAAGCACTTTGTTAGCCTGACAAAGGCCGTCTAGGTAAAACTAACATCATTACCCCCAGTGGGGGAGGAAGTCCCCCGCCCCCGAGACCAGTCGGAGGTCCATGCTTGCCACATCTGTCCACTTTTGTACTGGAGCACCTACTCACCCACTGCAATCAGGCGAGATAAAGAAATAAAAGGCACCAGACTGGATAGGGGATGCAACTGAATTTATTCACAGATAAATTCACATCTATGCAGAAAATCCAAGGGAATCTACAAAAAAGTTCCTAAAACTAATAAGTGAGCTTAGCAAGTTTTCAGGATGATGTCAATTTACAAAAAATAATTGTATTTCTATACAAGTGACAAACTATTGCAAATTAAATGTTTAAAAATCACTTACGATAGCACTAAAATATATGAAATACTTAAGAATAAACTGGACAGAAGATGTGCCAAAAAAAGCACAGCCGAGAGCAGTAAAAGGGACGTGAATGAGGGGAGGCACACACCTGGCTCCTGAGCTCTGCGCGGAGACGGCCCTGTCTGCAATCAAGCTACAGTCAACGCGACTCCAGTGAACATCTCGGCAATGTGTAGACAGTGACCAGCTCATCCTAATTTGTACGAAAATGGAAAAGAACTAGAAAAGCCAAAATAACTCTTGAAAAGAACAAAATTAGAAGGCTAACACTACCTGTTCCTAAGAATGGCTTACAGCGATCGAAAGAGTGTGGCATTAACAGGTAAAGGACCAGAGAGACAGAGCAGAGATAAATCCACAGGCATATGCAGACGTCCCAACCACGGCGCACGGGCACTGGAGACGGGAGCCGGGCCAGCGAACGCGGCTGCGCGGCCACACAGCCACGTGTAGGGAGAAAGAACCTCGCGCCATTCCTCACGCCACGAACAAAAATTACCTTGAAACCGTCCACAGGCCAACAAATGCAAAACAAAACTATACGATTTCCAGGAGAAAACCTTTGTGACTGGCATTCAGTAAAGATTTCTTAGGTAACACCAAAAACGCAAAACCGATAAATAAGACTATATGAAAAAGGTTTTTAACGTCTGCTTTTTTCAAAAGATACTGCTAGGAGAACAAAAGGAGAAGCCACAGGCTAGGAAAATGTAATCACATGACCTGATAAGGGCTTATGTCTAAAACATAAAGAACCCTCAAAACGCAAAAAAAAATATAGCCCAACAAGAGAATGGGCAAAAGACTCAGACAGACCCTTCACCAAAGAAGAAACATGCACATGAAAAGGTGCTTGACACCACTGGTCATTAGGGAGATCCGAATTAAAAAGACAGTACGACTCCATTCTCTGCCTTTTAGGAGGGCTAAAGGGAAAGGCTGAGCGCATCGGTGTTGGCGCAGACGTGCGGTGGCTGGAGCTCCGGCACGGCTGCTGGGAGCGCAGAGGGGCCGCTGGGGAGCACGGCTTCACCGTGTCTTAGCGGACAAACGTGCCTGCCAGCCGACCCGCCCGCTCCATCCCCACGTGTTTACCCATGGGAAATGGAAACGTGTGATCACGTGAAGTCTTGCTTTGAAATGTTCACGGGAGCTTTATCGGTAATAGCCCCAAACTGGAAACAACCCAAAGTTTACCAACAGATGAACAGGAAAGCAAACTGGTGTATAATGGGGTGGAATACTAACCAGCAACAAAGAGGAGCGGGCTGTGAATGTCACGAGTGAACCTCAAAAGCAGTGCACCGAGTGAAAGCAGCACTCATCTTGATTGTGGTGATGGCTTTACGGCTATGTACACATCGTATCGAATTCGGTAGAGAAACCAATGAGGAATGGAAGTGTCAGCAAATCAGCCCTAGGATGCACTGAACACTGGGCTTCACACTACAGAAACGCTGGGTACGCTTTAAATGAGTGATGTTTATTATACGTGGGCTATGCTTAACTAAGCTCTATACACAAGGGAAGCACTGGGTATAAGGAGAGAACAAGTCGTGAAATAGCTGTCCAGGAGGGTGACTCTCCGGGGCCACTGCGGGCCATGCTGAGGTCACGCTGGAAGCTCGTGATCATGGACTTAAAAGCGAGACCGAACCATACTGCCGTCCAGTGTTCGGCCACGTACCACGTCTCAAAAACAGGCATGCAGTAGAAAGAGAATTGCATTTAAACAAGTTTGAGGCGGCTGCTAAACACCTCTGAAGGCAGTGAAGTGATACAGGCGGAGCGAGGAGGTCAGTGGAGGGGCCGACCGACACTGAAGAGCAGATCTGCACAGCGCTCACCCCTTCGGGGACGGGCCTGACACTTCCATGCTGCTCACTGCGCACGGCCCTGCTGGGACGCAGCGTGGCAGCAGGAGGGGCGGGGGCGCGCTCGTTCCATGCCGTGCCTAACCCCGTGCATCTCTCCGTAGTCACCTGAGAGAACACACGCACTCCGCCTGCATTGCTCTGCTCAGGCCCTACAGGCCAACTTGGGGGACCTGCTCCTTCGGCTCGCGCTGCCCACCTAGCCGTCGGCAGTGAGAGTGCAGCCCACCTCTCAGGTCTGCAGTCCACGTGGACGGGTCTTCTGGATTACAACAGGGACCAACTCAGAGGTGGGCTGGGTGTCCCAGAACCCACAAGCGTTTCTACATCTGCTCCGAAGAGAAAGGCTCCCCTCCCCTGTCCACGTTAGGGCCTGCCCGCAAGCCTCCCTCTGCCTCATCGCCCTCCCACCTGACGTGATGCCCTCCCTGACCACATGCCCCATCCCTGTCCACACCAGTGAATGTAAAGCAGAAGTGAAGGCAGCAAGGACAGGCATGTGGTTCAGGGAAAGGTTCGACACGCTGAATTTTGAGAAGTGACATACACGAGCCCCGCTCTCTTAGAAAAGGAACCAGTAAAGTGGCTTTACCCGTGTCACTGTTCTCAGGCGGACATTCGTACTCTGTGTGGTCCAGAGCCAAAGTGCTCATGGCTGTCTGGTCCGACTCCTGTAACTCTGACAGTGCTGCATTCTCATGACTTTTGTCACTGTCACCATTGGCATCCAACTCTGTAATTAGAAAAATTTCACCCCAAAAAGGCAGGGTTAGAAGAGTAACTTTCTCTTAAAACAAAACAAAAGCTTATATTTGCAATTACTTCAACTTTAAAAAACTTGATGGTTATTCAAATACTGTCACAAACAAGGACACAAATTTTCATTAACAATTTCTTAAAGATGGATGAAAAGGAAACAAGAATAAAGCCTGGAGCACAAACGGCCCCTCGCCCCACTGGGCTCACCACTCACCCTCCTGGCCGCAGTCTGGGCGACGGCCGGGCACGTGGTCCCAGGCTGCGCTCACACCGCCGTCCGCGGCACTACCTGCCTCCAGATGTAACACAGGCGACCCCCATACTTTTGCATTGGGGTTTAGCTCCGAAACCTTGGCTGTTGGTACCTGAGAAAAAATGTGATACATACGTTTGATACAAATTCCAATCAAATGCCATTTTACGTATCAATTCAGAGTTGAAATACATTTATTTAAGAGAATTTATGCTAAAAAGGCTGAGCCAATTACATGTATTTTGGGGATGAAAGCAGGTGCAGCAGTAACAAAAGGTGCCACACTCGGAACCCAACTTCATTCTCCATTAGACCCCAGGGCCCCACTAAGGACAAAGCTCTCCAGAGATAACGTCATTGACAGATAACAGCCGATCCGATCACCGTCTCTGCTCCAGGTTGCCCGACACAACATGCAGACTTGCAAATCCAAAATGAACATAGATGGGTACAATTTGAAAACAAAGCTCAAACACTCATATATGCAAAGGATGTAGAAAATGAAAGTTCCTTCAAGAACCGAGGTCTTCTGACAGGTCTGTTGGCAGTGGGGGCGGGGGGAGAGGGGCGGCACCTCTGTGACCACTCACTTCCGGGACTACGGGCCTCCTGCTGTCCAGACAAACCTGGCATTTCTACTCCTGCTCCGTCTGTCCAGAACCCTCTCCAGGGTTGATCTCCTCTGGGACTGGGGAGGCCTTTCTCGGTGCACCTCATCAAACACACGACCACCTCTACTTTCCCTCTCCTCTCACAAAACTTGAGCTGCTCCACAAATCTAAAGAAAAGTTGATGTCCCAAGGACAGCTGCTCCCAAACTAACTTCCGTCCTGCCACCACATCGTTCAGCAAACCCGGCCAAAGTATTTGCCTTTTCCCAGGAATAAGCCTTGACCCTGCCGTGTAGGGGTCAGAGCTTCTGAAGGGAAGGACAAGGTCCTGGTGCCAGGAGCCATCAGGCAGAGGCAGATACCTCGCGACGCAGTCTGCTAATGTGCACAGGGCCCAGGTTAGCCATCAAGGAAAGCACGTGTGAACCGGTGATCTTAAAGAGACAGAATAAATTCACTCTGGCTGAAACGGTTAAAGCTGGCAATGAAAAACAACTATTTGTGAAACACAGTAAAGGCTGGTGTGGTTAAAACTATGGTATTTACCTTGTTCGCACCAAGGAGGCAAGAATAATAAACACTGTACCCGCACCACCAGGCACCTTGGTGAGCACCCCCCTGGAATGCCTTTTGCCTCAGCAGGTGCCAGTGAAGAGGCAGAGAGGAGAGCCCCCCCTTCTCCTTCCGAACACCGCACTCAAGAGGCACCGGTTTTAACCAACCCTCCCTTCTCACCTGACACCTACATTCCCAGTTCATCCTGGCCGCGGCTTCTGCACAGTTTCTCCGTTTGGCGCTGTCATCCAGCTCATCTCCAACAAACGCTTCCTAAATGCTCACTCAGTGCCAGGCACAGCGCCAAGCCGTCGGGCTGGGACAAGCAGACACGACCCCGCCATCCCGGCAAAGAGGGCGATGCAGAAGGCACTCCGGCCCGACGGACACCGCGCCTCCCTCGCGCTCGCACCTCTTCCCTCTGCCTGTTTTTCGGCTCGTGTCTCCATCTCCTTCCTTTTCTAGCACTTGTGTAGCTGCTGCTTCTAAGGAGAACTGGCCCTTCGACCGCGCAACAGCACACACCAAGCCTTCCCACGCAGCGCTGCCCCCAGAGAACTGACTGCCCGACCTCGGGTCCGGTGCCACATTCCCCCAATCCCCAGCACCAGCTGACGTCGGTCCCTTCCACTCCGAGCGCCTTTCACAGCCAACTGTACTCCATCACCGACATACACTGTCACACTGTGCCCTGGAGGTAAACTGCCGAGTCACGGCTACAGTGCCTGGTCTCTCCACGAGCCCAAGGACTCCTGGGTGTCCATCCTGCTCACCACTGCATTGCTGATGCCCAGCAGTTCTGAACTCAGTACACGGGGGCTTGAGAAATGTGATGAAGGAATAAATTAAGAACATAATAACATAAAATCACATTTTTCACTATTTACAGCTTGTGTGAGGTTCACGCCACCAGTGAATGTAACCACATCCTTACGTGCTTTTTTTTTCTGATTTACTACTTCTTAATTGGTACTCAAATCAAGTGAAGTATTGGCGATGTCACAGTTTTAAGCAGTTAACTAACCAGTATTCAAGAGATACTCTGAGATGTGACAAACGATGAAAGATGGGAGACTTACAAATAAGAGCTAGCAACACGACAACCAACTCTGGAGAGTGCCGGGTGCCAGAGCAGCCTATGCACTCGCCTGTATTTAATCCTGACAGCCCTATCAGGTGGTAACACTCACTGCCAGTTCACAGACAAGGAAACCAAGGCAGAGACGGGTTAAGGAACTTGCCCCAGAAAATGATGGCAATTAGAAAACAGTGCTGTAGTATCAACAAAAAACAAAACATTAAGAATTCATTCATTTCTTGTGATTCGCAAACTTGTATTAAACTTATTTCTTTGAAATGTGGTTTTGCCTCGTCACATGGAACTCCACCCGATTATGGGCAACTCACTTTTCACTTGCTCAGCCACTGAAAACTCATGCCTGAGCAATGGTCAGAACCAGAAGTGAGTTGACCTTAATGGCAACATTCTGAAGCGATTTTATAAAAGGACTCTTTGAAGGGTACAGCAGCCACAAATCCTGACACTCTCAAGAAACTCTCCTACCCCCACACGATGCTCCACTGAAAAAAATATTAATAACCTAGCAATTCATAGATGTGCTTTCTCAACATGAGACAGAACGGTCCCACTGACAGGTTACTGAGCAGGAACCACAGTAACTCTCAGAGGAAGGAGAAGGGCGGGTGGAGAAGATAAAATAGGAGAGAGAATGTGAGGAAAGAAACACTTGTGCTCTTCATTTCAAAGTCGGCAGGAACTGCTCCTGGATGTGCCGCTGAGTAAGCTTACTAATTCAGAGCAATTCACTGGCTTCAGAGTCATCGAGTCTCTGCACCTCCGTTCTTGGTTTGTAAAATGGAGTAACAGCTGCTATATAAGATTACTATTAAAACGATGTCAGTCCAAGCACTTTGAAAATGGGAGTTTTGAAAAGCAAAGCACTACCCTTAAACAGAGTGTGTCAGAGAAGTGTGTGTGGGTGTGCCGCACGATGGGGCTGCACACTTAAAGGGATAAGAGCCGGACAGCAACGGAGCCCGTGTGCACGCTATGCTGACGTACCAAGCACCGGAACTAGCAGCCAACTCTTAGCCATGCCCACTTTCGTAAATGATCATGTACATACGATTTAAAGGCCTCATTTTAGAGTGTTCGCCTCCATAACTACTTAAGGAACAAAACTGATTAACTCGAACATAACTCTAACAAAACACCCAAATGTGGGCATGGAAAAGAAAAGAGAGAGGGTAATGAATAATTTCCTAAATTACAGGACTTAATTTCTACTTGTTTATGTCCATATGGCAGGTCTCACCTGCCACAGACCGTGGCCATACAAAGCCGCGGAAGACAGATTTCACTCACGTACACTCTGTGTCACCTTTAAACATCCAAACAGATCGAATGCTTGTTCCACCCCAGCAAGGGGCTGGTGGTGGGAAAGGATGAGACCTAGCAGAGCAGCCTGCGAACATGAGCACGCAAGGCCACAAACACAAGACGGGCGAACGAAGCTTCGTCTGACCACCAGCAGCACAGGGTTTAGTGCAGGCCTGAGGTGACATAAGCTCTGCCTTAAACACACCAAACAGTGAATTAAATTCAGCATCTCCAATTTGGAAATGGTTAAACGGATGCTACAGTAACTCACAGCTTTATATAAAGATTCGAACAGCTGCCCATTGTCTAGAATAAACCTCTGTTCATTTTAAGTTAAAAGCAATCAAAGTGCAAGATCAGTATATCCCAGTACATACTAAAAACTGATAAAACATACTTACTAACTGTGCACCTCCATTATGCCATCCCCAAATAACACCATCTTCGGCCATGGGCAGCTGATAAGGCAGCTTTTCCAACCAAAATGAAGCAAACGTGAAGTCCTGTGGCTGACTGTGCAGGTCCCCATCAAGGATCTGTTCATCTTCTGGTGCGTCTCCCATGACCGTGCTAGTCCACGGCCAGCCTCCTGGGCACCTGTGACCAGCCGTCAGTCTTTCGGAAAACACCTGACTTGCCAACGCTGCCCCAGGGCAACAGGACAGCTCGTGCACACAGTGGGGGCGCAGTGCCTCTGGTGAGCCCTGCGAGCTCCTCTCCGAGGGGCGCTCAGATCTATCGACAGTGTCTTCCGAGAGTGACGAAACATGGTCCTCACTACCTGTCACTGCTATTTCTCTGCTGTCATCTGGGGTGACAGGAACTGCCAAAAGCACACCTTGAGCGGCAGCTGTGTGCCTGTCCACGCGGGCACAGTCAGCACCAGCTGGGCAGGGGCACCCCGTGAGAGTGTCACATAGCCCCATTTCTCTACATTTCAGCCCTGAACTTCCCACAGAGCCCACTTCACTGGGGAGCGGAGGCCCCTCGGCTGTGGCCATGGCACCTTCTAGTTTGAAGAGGCGTGCACGTCTGCTTGTCCCATGCGCATCTCTGGGGCCGCTGCCAGACTCACTGCTGTCTTTCTCGCAGTCCAGGCCCCCTGTCCCCTTGCCCCTTCTCAGCTCTGGGCCATGCCCCGCTGACGTAGCTGCACCTCCAGCGCTGGCAAGAGCTTGCGCCCCCTCTGCCCCTGGCACCAGGGCACCTGAACTCCCCTGGCGTCGGGGTGCATGAAGCTCTTCGCATCCGCAGCCTTTCGCTCTGTGGGATTCATCACGTTTCTCTATTTGATTTGTTTCAAAATGGGGTATTTTTGTTAGACTGGAACTAACACAAGCCAGAAGATCCTGACCGGGCACCACCTTGCGTTTTAGTGGATTTGACTCCCAGTCCAAGGTTGTTTCAGAGTCTACCCTGACACTCTCGATGTCATTTTTATGTGTCTCTCTGTGCTTAGTCTGTAGCAATTCTTTCCCGGCGTGTTCGAACCCGTGCGGGTCGCTCCCTGAACCCTTTCCACACGGTTCGCCTTCTGTTTTATGACTCGGGCCTGTGTTGCTCTCTTCCTCAGGGCAGGCGAACCTAACGGCAGAGGACACACAGTCGCTCTGAACACACCCGGGGCTATCACGAGACGCGCCACTCTGGGGTACTGCCTGCGGAGCTCCGAGGCCCTTGGAGTCTGCTGGCTGACCCACGGCCTCGACGGGCGCTCTCTGCGGGGCTCGGGTTGAATCACAGCCCCGGGCCAGGGCCTGGCTGGCCCCAGTGCCCGCACACAGACCTACTTGGCTCGAAGACTGCACTGCAAAGGCCCTCTGACCGCTCCCCTCATCTTCAGCCGAGCCCGTCCCATCCTCATGTCTGTAAGACAAACGGTCTTCAGGTCGCAAAGGCACTTCTCCTTTGCTCGTGAGCTGGGTGCTCCCAGTTCCCAGACTACGGTCACCACCAAGCGGGCCCTCCGTCGTCACTGGCCCCAGGCGTTCGGGTCTGGGGTCTGAGACTGTTTCCCGGTAATTAGTGGGAACGGGAAGACACTCATTTCCAAGGCCCATTGAAGTGGCCCGTCTTTTTGAGCTTGAGTTAACTCTAGCTAGACTCTGGGAGGGGAGATTCCTGTCTGAGCCGCTACCCTCTAAACTGGAACAATCTCTGTCTTTCGGTGGCTTTACAGAGTTCTTTCCTCCTTCCTCTTCAGAGTCTGAACTGTGCCCTCCACTCGTTTCTGCAGCCCGGGACTCACCATCTCGCCCAGCACGGGGCATGTTGCTCAGCAGGCCACCCCGGGGGCCGCCCACCGCACACAGTGGCACTGAGCTATGGCTCCGTCTTCCAGGCACGGCCCGCACGCGTCCCGGTGAGCCAGGGTCTGCACTGGTCTTGGGGTCAGATGCTCTGCCAAGGTGGGACGGCACCCTCCCTCCCACGTGACCCTTAGGGAGCCTGGTGTGAGTGTGCGCCCTTAAAGACTCAGCCTGCGTGTCACCAGTGCTTCCTTTGCAGGCTGGGTCGCTGTCAGTCAGAAGTTCAGAAAGGGGCTTAGCTCTCTCGCTAGAGACTTCCTTCACTTCATGTAGACCTGGCAGGCTGCGTGGGGACAGCAGTTCCTGCGGTGCCTCTAACGCCCCCGGCCCTTGATCAGTGCTATCTGGCAGCCAGGCCCCTCCGCAAGTCCCCTCAGAGGTGACAGCTGAGTGACAATCTTCTGCTGCAGCTGCTCCACGCACACGAGCAAACGGCTCATCGTCAACGTCCAGGCCGTCGGGGTCTACCACGCAAATACTGTAAAACTCGCTCTTGCTTGAATTTCTGCAGCGTTTGCGACCCACGCCCGCAGGGTCTCCACCCTTCGTCTTCCTACCAGACACAGTTAGAGCATTACTCCCACGGCCACGACCGACCTGAACGCTGACCTCTATTTCCTTCTCTGTTACAGTGTCTTTACAAGTGATGGGGTGATGGCACATTTGTCTATTTACGGGGCCTCCTTTCTGAATGTCCTGGTCACAAGGCCCTGGTACATATGAAAGACACTCGTCTCCGTCAGAGCAAGCACCTGCAGAGAAAGCTGGTGGTGTCCTGTCGATTCCCACACGGGGAGGCGCGCAGACACGGCCACCAGCCTGCTCAGAGGCAACAGTATCTGAATTCTTGTCAGTGTCATCTAAATCTTCATACCCAGTTAGGAACTTATACACTGAAGAGGAAACGGAGTTGAAGGACGGCCCTGCTCTGCAGGCCTCTTTGTGCCCAGCCCCCGCGGACGCCTGCGTCCCCGC
>NW_011889196.1:473136-492242 GCF_000151845.1 Pteropus vampyrus
CTATTTGTTCTTTCTCCTTTTAAATAACAGATACCAAAGAGGAAGTATCTCAATGAGTTTGGACTCTGCAGGCAGATTGCCTGGGTTTAAATCCTGGTTCTGCCACATTCTAGTTGACTCATCACAGAAAATTACTTAAGCCTCTCCAGGGCTCAGTTCCCCAGTTAGGGTCACTTTTGGTGCTCATGGATCGGTTAGGCTTGTAAATAATTAGAACTCAAATTTGCGGAGGGCGGGGAACAGGACAGGTATAATAAATGTGATTGATTTTACCACTGGATAAGTGCAAGCCCACTTCTGAATTACTCAGATTTTTATCTGGCCGTCACTATGGAGATTCCCCTTGGACTCATACCGCATCCAACCTTGGCAGAAAAACTAACCTTTAAAGAGCCTGATTCCTAAGTCAGACTGCTAAGCACCCTCCCTGCCCATCACAACTGCAGGCTGCCGAGCATTCACACTTGAGAACCGCGGCGCCAGGGAAGACATCCACACTCTTAGGGGTGCCAGACACAATGCCAGTTAGAAGAATGTTCAGAGCAACACCACTGATAACAGCAGGGAAAAATAGACAATTTAGATGTTTCCAAAAACCAAATGGCTAAAGAAATGATGTATTAGCAACATAAAGAAAACACTACAGGGTCTAGAGCCATGCCACCCTGAACGCACCCAATCTCGTCTGATCTCGGAAGCTAAGCAGGGTCAGGCCTGGGAGACCACCTAGGAAAACCCGGTGCTGTAGGCGTTTAAAAAAAAAAGAAAGAAAGAAAGAGAGAGAGAAAACACAACAGGGCAAGTACAACAGGATATATAGATGAAATCATGCTATGTGGGAAAAAATGAAATGAAATACATATATGCTGATTACAACGAAATATGTTTGTAGTCTTTAACAAGATTTTTATCTTCTGTAAAGATGCTTGAATTTGTTATAAACAAAGTTTTAAGTGATACACATGTTGGAGCCAAGATGGTTTCTCATAGTACCTTCCCACTCAAGGGTCCTCGGAAAACCTAAAGTGTGCAACACCCTGTAACACTGGTGAAAAAGCACAGCCCTGACTTACAACACCGGGTGTCAGAGCTCTGACCCACCCAAGGGGCACGGGGCATTGCGTCAGCAAGGTAGAACAAAGAACTCGCCACGTGACACTGCTATAGGACGTCGACTCTTAAAAATAACAAAGAAAACATGTGTAGGTAGTACGAGGTGGAAATTATTTCTCCACAGAAATGAAACATTGAATCCTGGCTCAAGTGTTTTACTTTTCTAGATAGGTCTTATCTCAATTGTCACCCACAAAGTAATTTAAAAAACAAGCAAAAAAAACCCCCACAGAATCCAAAATCTAGGTTTATGCCCAACAATAGGTATTATTTTAGACTGCAAATCAACCATGGAGAGGAGGGAGATTTGTTCTTAAAAATACATTTTAAAACTCCCTCAATGATTTCTGTACCATTTCCCTCTTAGACTACTAAAGGTCTTATATTTTTATTTTAAATTACTTGAAATATTATAAAATTCATTTTTTAAAAAATCAATGTAAAATATAATATGCAAAAACTCCTACATACATAATAGAATAACAACAATGAAATATAATAGTTTGGAGAGATCTTTCAATTTTTTTAAAATTCCTCCTTATTAAAAGATCAATAATCTAATCCCCTCCTTTAATTTCTAAATGAACTACTTGTAATTTGGGGGAATAGAGGAGGTTTACTATAAATTGAGATATTACTTTGAAAATCTTACTTTTGCTTTAAAAAAAAAAGAGATTGTTTCTAAATTTTGTACAGGATTTATAAGATCACTTACAAGACTACCAAAATAAATCTGGAGTGGCTCCAAGTACACCTGATATACGGAGACACGAACGGTGTAAAAGATTTAAAAACCAACAGACCTCCACTTCCTTATTCTTTCATTAATCACAGCTAAAATGTGAAACCAATTTTCTTACAGCTTACTAAGACTTGTGCGCTTTAAAAAACACAGATACCAATATGTAAAGCTAATCCAATATATACAATAGATTACCAATGAACCATTAAAAACACTGTGACGAATGTCTGACATCAAGGTAATAGACAAGGCACACTGCCCTCTGCAGAACTATGCACATGACACATGCAGAAGCCAGAAGAGGGCGTATAGCACTGACACCCCCTGTACCCGGCTGGAACCCCCAGAAGAGGGCGTACGACGCCGACCCCCACTGTACCCAGCTGGACCCCCCAAGCCTCTTTTTTGAAAACATCAACATTTTCTAATTATTTTACAATAAATATCTGTTATAAGAAAATATCTGTGAGCTTTTGCTGTGACTTATCTCAGAACTGAATTACCTGACTCAAAGCGGGGATGGAGCTCGTCTGAGAAGTGGTCTGAGATATGGGACCATTCATCTGCAAGATTGAAAACATCAAATACCCCATCACTACAAGGTAAAGAAATGTATTTTTAAATCACAGTAACTGAGCAAAACAAAACCCACTGAGAAAAGCACATTTTTACATGACAAAGGAAACTGAGGGATGTAGAAGCCTTGAAACTTAAAATATTTTGATATTCTGACTGAATACCATAAGTAAAATTCCTTGTTGTTTCAAGAGGGAAAATTAAGAAACTTTGGAAAGTTTCTAATATTTAGAAACTTTAAATGTTATTGCTTAACATGATAAAATCTTACATTAATGAAAGCAGTCAAAATAAAAAATTTATACTGTAATCCAAATTAATTCCTTAACTACACACCACTGCAATGGCTACAACATTACAAAAGTATAAATCTCTGCCTTCTTGGTGATGTAAACCCAAAGCTTTAAGTATCTAGTACTATTAACTGCCATTTGTTTTCTCTATCACTTAGTACTTAAGTTTACTCTAACCCACCCACAGATTTATACAGAATATAACACCTATACTTAGGCCACAAGAGATGCCAGTGTGCCTGTTCTGACTGAGGCGCTGAGTCCAGGGCAGAGCCTGTGGTCAGAAGCGGAGGGAGGCGTGCGGGCCGTGCTGGCGGGGCGCACGCGGCACACTCACCAGATGCGCGCCGTCTTTCCCTTCTTGGACTCTCTGGCCCTGCGGTTCAGCCACAACCTTAGTGTCCTGATCAGAAGTCATGAGCTGTTTACTTTGTGGCTCCTCCGGGAGAAGTTTAACGTCAACCGTAGGATGCTGTAAAAAGACAAAGACAGCAAATTAGTAACTTAAAGTACAGAGTACAATTTGATTCTTAGAATAAAATCACTAAGAAGTCTTGAAATCCTCAGGTTTTCCAGGACCTGTGTCTATCCCTCTAAGTCACTTAGAGAAATCGGCCCATAATTTAAACCTTACTCACCCAAGAAATGCCTTGTTTTTGAAAAGCTTCTTCTATAACTTGGCACCTGTGAGGGTGGCTAAGACTTGGAGACCACGTGCTAACACAAACCCGAGCGCGCCCGGAACTCATCATGTTGTAAAATGAACAGAACGCCAACTCGGAATCTGAATCCCGATATATGTGTGTATGTAGTTTGTGACCAGCCTCATCAAACTCATTTTGTTCCAGGACAACAGCTGCCAGGAGAAGTAAGCCAGAACTGGTTAGCAAGGAATCCCTCCACAGCCTGCACCAGAGAACCCGAAACGACCCGACCCTGCGGCACAGGTCCCCCTCCGCCTCACACACGGCAGCACCACTGGGTTTTCCCAGGGGGCTTCTGAAGGGACGGCAGCGTCCATGGTTTCGTGGTATGACGGTCAGACCCGGATTTCTGCACATCCGGGTCTCAGTTCGCCATGCGCCTCACGACAAGACAAAGACCAGCAAGTGCTTCCCAGCTAAGGCCTAGGAGTGGGGAGGGCCCTTGGCAGTGTCAGAGGCTGCCTCCACGCAGCCTTCATGAGCTGAGGGCAGTGAGTCCCCTGATCCAACTTCATCTCTTCCCAAGAAAAGACGCGACACAAGAAGAGAGGGCCTGTACAGTGGCCCCGAAGCCGCAGGATGTGTCTCATCTCACTATCAAAGCTATGCTGAAAAAGGTCTTATCGATCTTCATAAATCCTTGAGAATCTAGTTCTCTTAGCTGTTTCTAAACAAACCATTCTTTTCATCAGAAACATCTGTTTCATAATTATTAAAGTCTTATTAAACACTCAAAGCAATCCTTAAAAATATAAATCAATCTCAAACTTAACTGTATATCAAGTTGGTGGCATAACTATTCAGAGAATTAGTCTAAGTGATTTTAAGACAGCATTTGCGTATAAGAGCCTAAAAATCACCAAGAAACCTTAAAAATGTACTCAGTAGGCTTATTCTTTGAGGTAAATGTTAGCATTGTTTGAAACTTTTATGTATTATACACACTGTAATAGGATAAAAAATTCAATTAATGTTAGGTACTCAGATTTTCAGCATAAAAGGAAATACAAACTTAAAGTCAAGTAAGCTAAGTAAAATACATAGAATCTGTTTTTTTTTAAACAGGGTATGTAACTTTTTAAACTAAGCTATAGATTTTCTTTGGCTTTCACCAGTTTTCCTCTTTCTACTACAGGACCCTATCTAGGATCCCACACTGTACTTAATTGTCACTTCTCTTTAGTCTCCTCCAAACTGTGACAGCTCCTCGGTCTTCCCTCAGCTTTCATCTACAGTTTCCAAGAGTGCTGCTTAATCGTTTTGTTAATCTTGCTCAATTTGAGACGAACCCCTGGGACACCTTGTCAGGAAAGCAAGGAAGCTATCAAAGACTCCTATGATCGAGTCGCAGGAGCAACAGTAAAGGAAAGGGACTCCCAATGGCAAAAGGACAATATGAGGATCAGAGAGACTGAATGGACACAAACACAAAAAATCCATGACAGCTCAATGCACCGCCACCACACTGGCCACTTCTCTGAAGAGCACCGGGGTTGGGACACGATGAGCCTCCCAAGCAAACAAACGGCTGGGCAGGGCAAGCTGCTCCCCACTCAGGAACCACGGCCAGTGAGTGGACGGTAAACGAACGACAGTGCTGGAAACCAAAGCACCGAGACATCTGAGGAAACCGCGAAGGCCATGACGACAGACACCTGCCAAGTCACGTGAGGAGCTGCCAGGGAACTCCGAACAGCTGGCTCAGATGGGTGATGGCTGAAGCCACTGTTAGATCGTATCACTAACGGTGGGACAAGGTCCTACATTCTTCTTGATGTGATGAAAGAGCACCATCTATGAAATATTCTCCCAAAAAAGAACCTCATTCAATCGAACCGCCAGATCTGACTCCCGATTTAAAGGAAATTCTGGGACAACCCATGTTAAATAATACCAACACAAAACCATTAGCTAAATCCAAAATGTGGGACACTTTATAAGACAGATGACCTCATTTTTATAGCAAACATCTGAGACATGGGAAAATGAGGGGATTTGTATTTCTACAAAATTCAAAGGCTTTAACCAAAATAAATTAATGTAACGTGAGAACTGCATCTGCATCCAAGTTCACATGAATTAAATTTTAAAATGACAGTTCTGACAGGAAAAACTAAATGTTACCTAGGTAATAAAAGATAGTATAGAATGAGTATTAATTTTGTTGCATGCAATCGAGGTGCTGTGGCTGTTTATTTTTAAAGGTCGTAAGGGTAAGACATAAACTAAAAGAGTACAGATAAAACTATATATTTGGAATTTGCTTTAAAATGTGCTAATGTATTTTTTTAAGTGTAAGGAAAGGAAAGAAACCAAAATACAAGAATGCAGCTCACTGATGCAAGCCGAAACGGTGGGCACATTGAGGACTGCTGCGCCGGCCTCTCTACTTTCTTCCACAATGAAAGGAAAAAGGGAACTCTAACTAGGATGTAGTGTAAACAGACAGCTAAAATCACATACTTTCTCCTATCAAAACTATGTAAACCATTTTATGAACAATGCTCATGGCAGCCTCAGCAGATAAAAAAGAAAAATAATGGAATATATTACTATTATTTAAAACAGTCACAAAAATTACATCGGCTAAAAAAGCAGGATGTAAACTACAGACGGCATAATTAGTTATGTTTTAAAAATTCACATAACTTCATGAAAATTTAAAAGCAAATGACACTAGAAGTAAATACACCAGATGACGAACAATAAAAATGTTAAAATTCAAGGATAGCGTGTTACTTTGTTTCATGCCTGCAGTCTCAACTTTTTGAATAACAACTTATGGGGCTTGCTGATTCCACGTCTACCAAGCAGCCCCCTCACCCTGCAGGCCGGCGGTGTCTTTCCTAGAGAAGAACGAGCACTGACCCGGCAGGAAAAGCATCTAAGTCCCTTCTCATCTGATTGTCAGTAAAGATGCTAAAAGTGTCATTTGGTCATCAAGCCATTTTCCTGTGAAACTACACTACTCATCTTGTTCTCCAAGACCAAGTCTCAAAGTGTGGCCTGGGCTCCGTCAGGGGACCCAGAGCCCCTCGTCCAGGTCCAGGAGGTCGAGATGGTTTTCAGAATAATGCCGCGGTGTCATTTGCCTTTCTCACTCATTCTCTCCTCACGAAAGCGCAATGGAGTTTGGGTGTACTATCAAAAAAGAACATGTAAAGTTAAACGAAAAGACATTTAAAATACCCCTCACTTTTCCAACTACGTATTTGTATGGGGCCAAATTTTCTCCTCATACTTCGACCAAAATAACAAACGCAGAAGCAGATGAGAATCCCCCTGAGAGTCTATTAAATCGGATATTAAGGGGAGGTGCAAACATATGAAACGATGCCGCTCTCCCCATTAAATTACCTGTTTAAGATTACTGTCTTTTCATAAGCAATGTTATTCATATTACATGTAATAGGTCTGTTACTATTAGGAAAAAAAAATTTTAATTTCTGAGCCTTAATTTCGAGAATTAATTTTTAGATATAAGCCACATAAACAAAAGCTCTTAGAGATCTTCAGTGTTTGCAAGTATAAAGAGGTCCTGAGACCAAAATGTATGAGAACCACTGACATAAAGCCAAACTAGTCCTCATGGACAGACACCTGGCATTCTTGGATGGGGACGATCCGTGTTCGCAGGGAGGGGACATGGCACTCTTACAAAGGCAATGCTCCCCAAATCCATCGAGAGAGTCGATGCAAGGCCTAGCAAGATCCCACAGGCTCTTTTTGCAGAAATCGATGGAAACCGATCCCAAATTCCTATGGAAATGCAAGGGATCCCGAATAGCCAAAACCATCTTGAAAAGAACAAAGACGGAAGAGTCACACTTCCCAATTTCAAAACTTACCACAAAACTAGAGCAGTCAATACAGTGTTGTACTGGCACAGACATACAGATCAATGGAACAGAACTGAGAATCCAGAAATAAACCCTTACCTTTATGGCCAATTAATTTTCAAAAGGGTGCCAAGACCATTCAATGTGAAAAGAATAGTCTTTTTAACAAATGGTACTGAGACAACTAGATAGCCACATGCAAAAGAACGAAGCTGGACCCCTATCTCGCTCTCTTTATAAAAATTAAAATAGATCAAACACCTAAGTGCAAAAACTAAAACTGCAAAACTCAGAAGAAAACACTGGAGTAGATCTTCGTCAGCTTGAATCAGGCAATGGCTTCCTAGATAGGACACCAAAGGCACGGGCAACGAATGAAAAAATAAACTGGTCTTCATCAAAATTAAAAACTTCTGTGCTTGGAAGCGCACCATCAATAAAGTAGAAAGATAACTCACAGAATGGGAGAAAATTTTTGCAAATCGTACATGTGATAAGGAACATATATCTGGAAAAAAAGAATTCCCAAAACTCAGTAATAAGACAAGTTAAAAATGGGCAGAGTCTGAATCGACATTTCTGCAAAGAAAAAATACGAATGGCCAATAAGCACATAAAAAGATGCTCAATATTATTAGTCATTTGGGAAACACAAGTGAAAACACAAGATGCCACCTCACACTCACTGGGATGGCCACAATCGAAAAGAAGACAAATGCTGACAAGGATGTGGCGAAATCAGAACCGTCCCACATTGCTGGCGAGAAGGCAGAACGGCACAACTACTTTGGTAAACGGCTGCAAAACATTAAACATGAGTTCACCTGAAAAAGGTCCTTCCCAGCTCTACGACGCCCTATAACAACTGCTTTAGGACGCTTTATCTTGCTTTGGGGAGGACGATTATTTGGAACACCATTTTAGCTAGGATTCTTATGAAAACACAAAACAAAACAAAGAGTTTAGACAGTCTCATTAACCCTCTGGCTAGAAGTGTGTCATCTGTTAAATCTGACAAATTCGCAACAACCACTCCAATACTTGGTTACAAAGAAGCCGAAATAAAACGTTATTTGAAACAAGTGAAGCAATATGAAGATGAAACATCCTCCTTACTTTGCCTGTGGTTGTAATGGTTATTTTGTAAAACAAAGTGCAAAGTTGAGGCCGGGAGTTCCAGCCTTCCTGCCCGCCCCGCCCCCGAGTATAACTCTTTGCCCTCAGCAGAGACATTCTTTTTCCAAGAGAAGAGCGTCCCGAGGTAGCCACACTTCACCAGAGGGAGAGTGGGGAAGGGCTGACGGCCACCTCAGGCGGATGGGCACAGGTGCACTCAGCTGGACAAGGAGGTCACACGCCGGTGCACGGGCACCGCTCACGCACTGCGCGGTCTCCGTCAGCAGAGCAGTCCCAGCAGCAAGAGCTCGCCTGCTCCATTCTGCTGCATAGACACAGTCACAGTGAACTTAAACGGTCCTCCCCGCTCAGGGAGCTGGTGTCTGGGGCCCGCAGCCCCTTCTGCAGCCACTTCATCAGCCACAGCGGGCTGTCGGCGCGGCCTGCGGCCTTCCACCTACCTTCCCTGGCGCTCGCCCCCGCCTCCCTCACTGCCCAGCTGTGTCCGGCTGCCTTACCCGGTACCGAATTCACTAGTGGTTTCCTGGTGAGTCTCCTGCTATGGAGACACTGAGCCTGTGAAATCTCTCCTATGAGTGACGGTCGTCCAGCACCTTTGTCAGCTCGTTTCAGTTAGATCACAAGTGCACTCACTAATAAGCACACTGCTGCCCTCAACAAGTGTGGGACACGCTGAACCGGCCTTTGTAAGCACAACTCAACCGGTCGGTCGAAGAGACAAAGCAGACTGTGGCCCAGGCCCCTGCGCTCCCCAGGGGAGTGGCGCACCTGGGGCCCTACCTTCCTCCTCTGGACCCTCAGTGCTGCCCTTTTGCCCTCGGCTCTGAATGGCTTCAGCTAACACCAGGCGCTGAATTTCGGGGCAGCCAAGCAAATTTCAGGCAAAGCTTTTTTAACCTACAGACTCCTCGAATTCATTCCCAACCCCCACTTCTCATTTAAAACAAACAAACAAGCGAAAACTGACAATCGATCCATCTCCAGGAAAGATGGAGTATCATCTACCCAGCTGGCCAAACCAGAAGCCTGCACCCGAGCCCTTCCCCTCAGACAGGCCCACATCTTCCTGTCCGTGCTATCCCAACTGCCAGAACAACTGCCCCAGCCTCCTGGGGCCCCAACCCACCCACTGCTCCTGAAACAGGAGACTCCCCCCACCCCAGCGCACACCCCTGAGGGCCTGCTCCAGGCAGCCGAGATGTCACTCCTGTCCTCCCCACAGAGCTCGGGGCGTAAACTCTTCATCCCCAGTGACACAGCGTGCCAAATGAGTCCCATCGTCCCAACACTGCGAGGGCAGGCCTACACCCACCGCCTCGACGGCCCTGTCGGACACAACTCCTGAAGGAGCAGAATCCCGGCCAACACGCGTTTAGTCACTTTGTCTTTCGTGCAATAAACATGTGGAAAAAGATCCCTAATATTTGAAACATAAAGCTCAGAAAATGAGACAAATTCAAGGAAGAGCTCCTGTTGGGACATATTCCAAAAGATGCGTTAGTGGGGACGGCAGTGCTTCTAGGTGAGGGTAAAATTACTGTGCGTTTGTTTTCATTTTATTTTAATCTCTAGATTTGGTGCATGTAAACATGTGTGCATATATGTAAGTGCACCTGGGATCTAAACATACAGAATGGTTAAATACAAAGTAAAGGTAACATTAAAAATTATATTTAATTATCCAAACAACAAATCACTGAAGAAGTTCCTAAGTGGCAAACACATGCTAAAACTCTCATTTGTACTGAAGGGAGAGGTCAAAGACCCTTTCGAAATCTGTTGAAAGCCAGGAGCCCTTTCACTGGAAAAACAGACACATACTAGCAAAGTTAAACACAAACGCAGAAGTTCAAGGACAGCCTCCTCCCACCCCCAGTCCATCTCTGAACAACAGGCCGGGAGTCTGAGGAGGAAGCTAACCCAGGTCTCTACTTCTCCAGGTGGTGACGCGGGGCATCCCCATTTTCCGTGCTGTGGGCATGTTTAGGGTGTGTGCAGCCAGAGCACAGGCTGTAAAAACTGCCGTCGCACTGCCACCAGAGATCCAGAGGCCAGACCTGGGCAGTAACGAACTGCCACAACGCACTCGGAAAATGACAGCCACTGCATCCAAGCACAGTCTAACTAACCACTGTCAGACATTACCTGTGACAGCGGAACACACTCCACTTTTCCAAGGTGACAGTGTTGCTATAGTACAAAGCAATTACTTTGTACTATAAAGTAAAAATACAGTGAATTTGTATTTGTAAAAATACAATGAAAAATACAATAAAAAATGCGATGAATACCCCCTAACATAAAGTGTTCCTTACAAAAGTGATACTGCATTTAATAAGAGAATTTAAGTTCTACAGTAATGAATTCAACAATATTTGACTTGGATAATCTGCATGATATTCCAAAGGCATGACACTTCTCCACTGTATAAGCCACTGGGTCAGAACAGCTACACCAATTAGGATTACAGATGAACAGATGACAAACCTAATAGCATCACCTTAAAAGTTCCAAGCAAACCATCAGAATCAGCTCCAATAATGTTGAATTACTGTTCGGCCTTGCAACGTCAGATATTCCTGACCTCAACAATCGTCAACATAAAAGCTATTAAAATTTTCTGATGCTAAGCGATGCTGTGTGGCTAGCCCTCATCCCTATCAGTCACTTGGACCTGAGAGGCTACACAGGACGCCTACACTTTCCAACGGTGTGATTTGCAATAGATTTGGAAGCAAGGAGCTACACAGATCTCATTTTCTGCTCTTTCCTCATTTTGTGATGTAAAGCAAACTGTCTCCAGGCCTCACTTTCCCAAATAATAAAACAGGTGTTCTGAAGAACAGATGGGGGTAGGGGTAAGGGTTACGGGCCCTCCAAATTACAAGCCAAATACACTGTTTGGGTGGAAACTGTTGACTCTGCATTCATTCCTCAATTCTGCAAGAGAGCTGCAAGCTGTTAAATCGAAATCAGCGGGTAGCAAGCAACAACTGTTGAGGATGGTAAACTAAGGGCAAGAGAGGTGGCACAGTGCTCACAGCAAGTCACTGCTCCCTCTACAGAAAAGTGACAGGTACGGACAGAAGTGCTAATGTTGCCTGGGCTTGAACATGGAGCCCTACGCCAGCAGCATGGCTACAGAGGTCTACAACAGAATGCTTCGGGAAGGAAACCACTAACTCTATATGAACTTCCCTTAGACTATTTCTCAAAGAAAACATGTAAACTGCAGTCCACACACATGAGACAAACGGAAAGAACTGTTAGTACTTTCCTAAATGGATTACAGCTAATAAGTCAAATTATCGAAAATGACAAAACTCATAATATTCCTGGAATAAATACTTTATTTCAATGTTTTAAAAAGCATTTTAAGGGCTGCTTTAAGAATCCTTTAAAAAAAAAAAGGAAAATGCTGACTTAAAATCTATAGCGTACCAAGTTAACGCTTTCACCAATTCCAATTTTCCTTTTGAAATTCTACTGTTAAGCACACACCTTCAGGAGTATCCCATGTGAGTTCCATAACTACAGTGCAATGAAAACTGAACTCAGAGAAGACACCAAAGTTAGTCTTCGCTCTGCCACCACCTAACTGACTGCAATTCTAATTAACTCTACCGCTGGGGGCTTCAGTTTCTGAGTATTTAGGGCTCTAAAATCCTAAGACTACAACTGCAATATTGCACTATTTTTCTGATGGGTATTTGCAGAAACTAGTCATCGAATAGCAGTTAATAATATAGACCAAAACTCAAAGTCTCAGAAAATGACTGTCCTACTTCAAAGTATTGTTTCATTCACACCAAACACTATGGGAACAGTCAAAAAGAATTAAAGGCTTCCTTCTCAATCTTCTAATTCCAAACAGGTGACAATGACACTGAGAAAAACAAAATATTCCATGCGACTGGATTAAGGCTAATTAAATGTATTGTTAATTACCATTAAACATTTGGTAAACATATTCTTTACGAATTATCAATAAACATCCCTAATCTCAGCCCTACACAGCAAATTGTGAACTGGAAGTTAATGATCCAGCTTTTAATTGCCCGCTCCTAAAATTACCTACTAACACAATTTGTGGCAATATAATGACTTTGGGAAAACGTCTGATCCATGGCTTTTTATCTTAAGCTGCAATCTTGTGGTGCCATAAAAAACGTATACAGAGTTACAGGCTGAAAACCTCCACAATAACAATCAAATGCTCTCTCAATATGTTGAACTTGAAAGGAAGACGCCCAGTGCTGCGGGCCTGACTTCAATAGTAAAACTCATGGTCATTTAGGATCTCAAAGCGCTCTCTGCCAGAAAGCATTTCACTCTGAACTGGAGTTCCGCCAGTCACAGAGACTAAATGCTCCGTGCCTGGACGCCCTGCAGTTACACCTGGCAATTCTATTTTCTCCTTCCAGTCCCCTCAAGCAGTGGTTTAACCCTCCTGCACTGAGTCCCGAAAGATAACAATTTCCGAATAACAGGAAAACTCATCGACACATAAAAGAAACAGGAGGAGCAGGTGAAAAACTAAGGGACACAGGCACAGACAGCAACTACTGTCAACCGCCTTATTCGTCGTGCCCTTTGGTCTTCACTGACTGTCCTCCCCCAGACATTTAAGGTGTGTGAAGGCAAATGTCGCTGACTCATCAGTTACTCATTTGCACAGTGGCCTGTACTCTGAGTGACCCAATGAAGGGAAACCGGAAATGGATAACGAGTATCACTGAAGATTCAGATATTAATCAAAAAAGACCATGGACCTTAACAATAATGTCAGGGAAAGTTTCATCCAAAAAAAGGTTTTTGAATTAAGCTTCCAGACTAAATGACAACTAGCATATTATCAATTGTTTGAATGTTTGCATTTACCTGCTAAAAACACAAGTAAAAGAAAAATGCTTTTGCCTTCCAAACGTCTAGAATTTTTAAAGGTGACTTTCCACAGGGACTTCAAGTCTACTTTTAAAAGGTTCCTGGTATTCTCTGACTATGAGGAGTTGTGATAAGCCAGGCAGCAACGGATTACAGTACTATATACAGTTTGCGCGGAGGTTATGTGTAAATGGTAAGGCAGAAATCACACAGATGGTAAAATCTCCACAACGAAAACAGAGATACTGTAATGTAATCAACAGAAAAGAAAGTAATGTTCGGAAAGTATGAAATCTTTAAAGAGCAGTTTTTAGAGGACTTGATATTTTCAGAATAAAAAATATCTGAAAAGGGAATGTTGAACATGTTCAGAGAGAAAGAATAATCATTGAGGCAACATGTAAATCTCTATCAAATTGGTCACCGTCTTAATCCCTGCCTGAATTTGGGCTTTGACAATAAAACAAAGCTTTCTGAATCCCGAAAACAGAATGTTCTCATTTTTCAGAGGTTTCTAAAAAAGGAATCTTGTTAATTAGTCTGCCTTAATAAAAGCTGAAACAATTTAAGCACCTGACAAACACCAGCAGATTTAAGGCTTATTTCAAACGTATTTTTTAAACATACATGCTATGTATAATATAAACGAAAGGGGTTCTGAGCATGCTGTTCCTCAATTAGACTGGGGCTCTCCACCTGGGGGCCAAGTAATACCCGTCCAGGTGTGCCCACTCCTCCCCCTCCACGCCACTCCCCATAAAGCAGAATGAGCACTTTGAAAAGGCAGTTCTGGTCCTATAATTCTCCTGTGTAAAACCCTGTAACTGTTCTTAGGATACAGAACAAAATTCTCACCTTTGCCAGGACCTCACAGACTCAGCAGGATCTAGCTCCGCCTCTCCCAGCCCTTCCCACTTCCGTGGCCTCATTCAAATTCGTTCCTCCAAATCGCTCTGCCCTCCCCAGCAGAGGGTTGTCACACTTACCCTCTAGGCCTAGAAGGCTCTCTCTTCCCCCACCCCACCCCACCCCACCCTTCCTTAGGGAAAGACGCCTCCAGAGCCCTTAAGGGCCTCTGTGATGACTCCCACCCAGCACAACAGACTCTCAGGCCTAATGATCTGTCTACCTGCCTCAGTGGACAGCAAGCTCCAAAGAGGCAATTTATCCCTTTTGTTCACCATTTTAAGCCTGGGATTTAGTCATAAATTATTCAGTGCATGCTGTGTACCATTCTATGATCTAGGTTCATATCAATAAAATAGACAGAAACCCTCGACCTCATAAAGTTTATATTCAAGTATGAGAAAACAGATAACACGTAAAATACAGAAATTACATGGCATGTTATCATGTAACAATAAGCGTTACAAAGAAAATAACGCAGGGAAGGGAGATGAGGGTGCCTGCCACAAGATATGCTATAATAAATGCAACTGTCATAACAGGGCAGCTCGAGGAAGTGTGGAGTTGAGAGTGACCAAGGACTTTCACATATGGAAGCTTTGAGACTCCAAATGCCAGTCTACTTTAAATAAACAGTTCACTTTCCTAATTTCTTCTAGACCACAGCCTTAGAGAAAAGTTCTGACACCATTCATCATCGTATGGCTACTGTCTGATCAAAAACACCTGCCCGGGGGAAGAACAAATCCTTGCTTTCCTCTCAGTGGCCCTCCTTCCACCAGGCCCTGTAGCAATGATGGGGCGGGGCAGTGGACCCACTGAAGTTTAAAAATATTTTTCACTATTGTAATTGCTTTGAGTTAATAAAATGTTTTAATTTTAAAGCAAAATAAACATGGTAAGAAATTTACTGTTAAAAGGGGGAGGTTTTTAATGACTGAAGAGTATAATGTGGGTCAAGTATTAAAACCACTCTACCTCAAACAGTGCTGTACACACTAGATGCAGCTATGGAATTGGTTAGCATTTTATAAAGAAAATTTTTATGCACGTTCTATCGGACGCTTTCTCATAAAGATCCTCGTGTTTGTTTATGAAAGCATGCAAACCTATGATCTGCAAACGATTTTTCTAAAACTGAGGTGGGTGGCGCCTTTAGGTGTGCCTTTATCCCTCTAGGTGAATAAAGTTTACTAAACACAGACAGTGGTCCGTGGTCCCGGGCTAGGACACAGGTCACAGAAGGAATTTCCATTAATTAGGTGCAATGCCGCAGGTGCTTCCGACACAGGGAAGCACTGAGCAAGACCTTAGAAATAAAGATGAGGAATCCTGAAGGACTCCTGAAATATCTTTGTAAGGATGGGTTAAGGAGTTAAGGGGGGAGAAAAGGAGACATCCAACGTCAGGCAAACTACAGGGAGCAAAGGCAACACTGTGGTTTTGGGGGATGGGCGTGAAGGGAGGCAGTGGTCAGGCCGACCAAAGGTGACCCTGCCATCCAGGAGGCAAAGTGGCAAGGCCCCAGGGGCCAGGCCTGCTGTGCTTAGGGGCCTGGGTACTTATTTAGGCAGGGGACAGTCATTGAGGGGTTTTTAAAAGGTCCTGACAATCAGGATATACCTTTAAAGCAACCAACCTCTGGCTGCAGTGTGACTAAAACGGTGTGTGTAAATAAAAGAGAGCATTTTATTTTTATCATGCAAATAAATACCATAATTTATCAGTTTTTAGGCCAAAACTTTTGCATATCAGGTTTCGTAAAGAACATTTTCAGCGAAGACTAAGTCTCGTCTCAATGATTATGAAACTCCCCCTAAAACTTAAGTAGCATGTTTTCAAATTCAAGTAAATATCAAATGTCCTCCATGTAACCCAATGTACTCTGTGGCCCAGGTCTCACTAGCAGGCATAGAGGGCTGACACTAAAGATAGAACCAGACCCTGACAGAAGGCGCAAAAATGGTGGCATCGTTCACCTGGAACCCTTCATGATTAAATGCGAGACACACAGCTTCAGCAGGAAAATGGTGAAAAGACAGTTTACAAAGGCACTGAAGGGATAAAAGGCGCGGCGGGGAGCGGGGACAGTACGGGGGAGGTGCGAGGAGGGAAGGAAACACAGCTAAGTTAATTTTCCCTGTCCCTGAGGAAGACATTTACACTCAGGAAAAATAGATCACCAGACTGTTAGGAAAAAAACCATTTGCATGTTGGAATTATCATCCTGCTTTTAATAAGAAAACCTAATGGCTGTCTACCTTACAATTCCTTATGCCAATAAAGCAATTCATTCTCTAATCACAACAGCTCCAGGAAAGAAGCTCCAAAGACCAGGGTCAGTGCAAGGATTAGGAACAAAAAGTTTAAATTGACCCAAACTAAACCGACATGAGGTCTGGTGAGTTTAACCCTGTCAGAAAGAAGGCAGTGCCTCATTTACTGCAAACTCTAAAATTAGCTATTACAGAAAAAGGAGAACTCTTTACAGGAATAAAGTTTTACAAAAGAGCAGAAGCATCAAAGCTCCTACAGCAGTGTGTTTTTTAACCACGCACTTCCAATAAACCTAACACCAGTGTTTGTTTTCTTCTGTTAGCAAAAGGTTGAATCAATGGTCTCATAGGAGGAATGACAGGAATATACTGAGATTTTCTTGCATTTACCAATCTGAAAAGAAAGCCTTAAACATGGGAACTCTGCCAGAGTACAGTAATATGTTAATGAAAGCATATTTAACACTTATACCTTTAACATTAAGACAATAACAAATGGATTTGAAGTAACGTAGGTATATAGCTTTCTGCAATCTCAAGGGGCCATCATAAAGATAACACACTACTAAAATTAGACCTAGATTACTATCCTAGTTATCACTATGAAAAGTATGAACTCCAGCAAGACACTGAAATAAGATTGAAAGGAGTTGGTCGGCCAATTCTTGGTTGGTGACATCAACCACAGGTCTAGCACTACAAAAACCAGTAAAATGATATGTATAAATAAGGAAAAACTTGTAAACACTGTTGCAACAACAGCTACTTGCAAACACTGTTGATGGTTATTGCCATTAATGACTCGATGTTCTCAACTTACAAGTATTTTAGAATAAGTTGCACTTAAGAATTACATTTTACGATGTGAAAATTGCTTCATAAAAACAAGTGACTAAGTAAAATATGTGTTTCCACAGAGTTTAAATATTGTATTTGTCAATAAATTAATAAATTAACAAATTGTTAATAATTATTAATAAATTTATAAATTCCCCAAATCTCAATTAAAAAAAAAACACAATTCCTAGGAACATTAAATAAAATCAGATTTCTCCCTGAATGTGCTGCCTTTTAACTTCAGCTACTCTTCTACAAAACGTGTTAAAATGAAGTACTAAGGAACTTTTGTACCCATATTATCATCTATTTTCTCCCTGGTTGCTACTCAAATATAGTATAACTCCTTTTTCCAAATACACATTCTGCCCTCAGAACCTGATTTATATGCCCAGATACATGTGATCGAGCAAAAAAAAAAAAAATCTCTCTGCTAATAAAACTGACGATCACAGAAAGAATTTTGAGAATAGTAATAAGGTGAGCACCATTTTCAAAATTCTTAATAAGAATCTCAGTAATTAAAAAATAGTAAAAACAACCAACATCAATGTTTTCCAACAGTCATATGAGGTTGATATTAACCCCTCTGGAGATGAAAAGTGAAGCACCCAGACAGTAATTTGTAATCAATAAGAAACCAGCCATTCCATCATGTGAACAAGTCATCTCACATTAACTTTTCAAAATAGAGGATGGAATTTATTTCTAAGCAAACACAAGTTTCAAAGGGAAGTACAGAAATCAAATTTATAGCTGAATGATAAACTTGCTAATCTAATGCCTTTCAGAAAATATTTCACTTTCAGCAACTCAAGCAAACTTCGGTCAAGCGATTTCTTATATAGCTTGATTATAAAACTGCCTTTCGGTATATCAAATACAGAGAAAAGCTGAAAAGCCACAACCATTCCAACGTCTGTAAATTATCCCGACTGTAAATTAGAGGGAGCCGGGCAGGTGGGAAGCAGGGGAATTGCACATGGCACGTACTATCTGACCACCACAGAGATGTGAACGTCACGCTTCCCCACCCGTCCCCATGGTCTTTGCAAACTACAGCTTAGCACCTATTGCAAGTGCGTTTTAAATACTTAACACAAAATAAGAGACCAGCTAAATAACAAAAGAGAAAGAAAAACTCTTTTTAAAGGGGAAAATAACTTGTATGCTTACTTAACAATATTCGTCTTCGAGTTGGCATTATCTTTTTAAAAACCCTTCGCCCTTAAATACTAATTTTCCCTGCACAGCCCAGGAAAATCCTTCCGTTCCTTCAATTATCCAAAACTTCAAACTTCCACTTAAGATTAGGACAAGTTACAGCAGCAAGGGACGGCGTCTTCAACGCCTAGGAGCTACCCTACAGGTAATTTCCTCAAGTTTCATGTCAGCCAAAATTAAAGACCTTTTTACATAAAAATGAGGGGGGAAGCAAGAGTAACCGCACAAAATTACACTGAAGTCTTAACTCGAGTTTACGTTCTGACGGGACACGGCCGGGAAGCAGGTGGTAAGAGATTCCTGACCAGTCCCTTTCTCGACTGTGTCTCTTCGCCCTATTTCGAACACGGGACATACTCAGATTTGATTTTTTCCTAATTCCTTCAGAATCTGCCACTGCTCAAGCCGATCGAGAGGAGAACCGGAGCTTCCCAAAAACACACCAAGCAACAGGATCCCCACTTCCTGGTCTGAGCGACCCCGTCCCCTCCCCGGCCGCCGGCGGTCCCGGGATCCGGGGCGGAGGGCAGGGCGAGGTCGCCGCAGTGCGGGCCAGACCGGCGGCAGGGACCGGC
>NW_011889196.1:493347-510186 GCF_000151845.1 Pteropus vampyrus
CCCCTTGACAGCGATCTCCGCCCCCGTGGAGGTCGGGATGGGTGAGCACTCCCGAGCGCGCTCGCTGGGGAGAAGGCGGTCCGGTCGCCGGCGCCTCCAGCCGCGCCTGGGTCCTCGCCGGGTCAGCTATCGTCTCAGAAACTTCAGGAGGAGTGCTGAGGTCTCAGGCGTCTCCCCAAACACAGACTATGTCACCCTCGACCATGTTATGGGGAGAGAAAACAGAAGGGAAGTATGCACACCTTTAAGCTTGCTGCCTGATTTCCTGTGTACCTGCTCCGACTGATTGTTGGCGGTGTAGACATGCGTATGAATTAGTCCAAACTGTAGGGTTTAGTCCGTCAAAAGGCTTTTCTAGGTCGCTCTGCCCAGGCTTACAGTGCGCCCGTGCTTACCTGTCCCTCCGGACGGTGTTGGAGTGCCGACGAGTCTGTGTTTTGGACGTCTCTCTATTGATGCGGGGATCACTGTCGCCATCAGCGTGGGCCTCCTGCTTTGTGAGGTGTTATCACTTCCTAGCTCTAAGACACTTGTGAGTTAAATGATATTCATAACACTGTCTTTGAGGATAACAATCACGTAAGACTGAGGTTTCCTCTAAGTATGTACATATTTCACACACACACAAAACAGCTCTGAAAGTTCACTGTCCTAGGAACCTACCTGGGATATGTTGTGGAGCCCTCAGGGACTTCTCTTATGCTTATGTCCCCTTGTAACCTCTCAGACCAAGGCCCCTACCCAGGCTGCTGACATCAGCCCTGGGCCCAGGGATTTGGTCTGCCTTTGAAAGATCAGGAATTCTCCAAAGTTGGTTAGGTAGCCTTTTATCTTTTCACTTGTGTCTACGTTCTGGCAGACATTTTGATACCGAGACAAGTTCCTAAATTATGAAAGAGACTAACAACGTAAATGATAAAATACTTATACCGAAACCACATCTCCTAGACAATGGACACGGGACTTTTCGCCTAAGATTGTTTTTTTCTGGACCTATATTTCAAATGAAACATCCACTTTCACCTTGGGAAGTGAGGTTATAACATAAAGCACATTTGTATGGTATTTCTACTTAAAAAGATAAGATTAATTTTAAAAAACCATGTTAGTATACATCTCTCAAACCACAGCCTCTCACACTTCTCATGTCAAGCCATTACAAGTCCTACCTACCCTACCTGAAAACTCTTTCCTTCTCCCCCTTAGTATGGTTTTGCTCCTCTCACGATTGTTTTAATATCTTGGTGGCCAGTCTCTGCTTCCAGGACCCCTTACCCCATCACTCATTGTGCCAACAGACATTTCCTTAAAAAGCCTGTTCATCCCCCATGAGTCAAGACCTGCTGTCCTCCCCAGAGGGTGAAGTCCACATTGTGCCCCTAGACTCGAGGGCCCTCGCCTGTCTCAGCCCATCCCTTCCATCCCCTTTCCAGCCCTAGGGTCAGACACCCTAACCTTCCCATCACACTCAATTAGCAAGCACTTTGAAGCCACTGGGGGGGTAGGTGATGGTGCAGACAGGTTTTATGCTCTAAGACCTACCATTTATTGAAAGGCAAAGCAACTGACAATCACAGTGGTCCCTGGTGAGTCCCGTTAGAGGCCAGAACACAGCAGGAGCTGGGGGCCGCAGAGGCCAGCTGCTCAGGGTGCGGAGTGTGGGCTGTCTTGTCCCCGAGCACTGCAGCCCTTCGTGTCCTCGCTCTGTGTTCTTCTCTCCTTCCTCTGCTCCCTTGTCGTATAAAATCTGGCTTATTCTTCAAGTTACGATTCGAATGTCAACCATAAATCTTCTCCTGGCCTGTAGTCGGTTTCCCGTCTGTGTCCTCAGCACTCTGCTCACGGCTCGGTTAAAGCTGTTTTGATTTTCCATTTGCGCGACCGTCTCAGGCCATGGTCAGTTCCGCAAAGGAGTGACGTTTTGGGGGTGGGGGCGCGGAGCACCTTCTTAAAAATGTCTGTCGACCTAGCCGGTGAAAAAAGCAAGACGTTCTCTTAGTAAAGGCCTAAATTTCAGCTAGTATCTGAGGCCATTCTTTTCTTTTATTGTCCTAGCATTTCCTGTGAAAAATAAACGCTTTCTCCACGATGTGTATCATCATTGGAAATTCTCTTCCCTGCACGTTAGCAAACTCATTTGCACTGCTCAAATTTTAATCCTAACGAGCTAGAAATCGTTCAGCCATGAGTTAAACACCAAGTCTCTAGTCTGCCTCGGGGGCCGTGCTAAGTGCTGGGGAGTTGGCGGGAGCAGCGCAGGCTGGAAGGCGGGGAGGGCTGGAGAGGAATACGGAAGGCTGGAGCATGCGCACAGTGCCCGGGCAGCGAGCACGAGCGAGAGGTCGAAGCCAGCTTGGGAAGGGATCCGAGGAGGTGATGATGAAACCGGGGCCGGAGAGACGGCAGTGGAGGGCGAGGCCAGCACCCGTCAGAGCACCACAGTGTCTGTCTGAACGTGGCAGGGCATAAAGCCAAGTTGGCGAGGGCGGGGAGGGTACAGGAGCCCAGGGGTGAGCAAGGCGGGAACCCCAGCCCTACCCCCACCCATGGCCGTGTGAGCCACTCACAAAGTTTGGACTTGACAGTGAGTCAAGATGTTCTAATAAGGCAAGAGGGACCTCCTACAAGGTTTCGAAGCTCTGGAAGACCGCTGGCCCAGAAAGCCACCCAAACACAATACAGAACTAGCATAGTCAAATCCGGCGGAAGTATCAAAATGAATAGTGACAGAAACGCATTAGAACACATTGAAAAAGAAGCGCCCGTGAGTTCGTGCTAAGAAACAGATCAAAAGGTGAGTGACATTGGATGTGAGTTATCACCATTTCCATTTTATAGACAAGAGAAGTGAAACCCAGAGATTTAAAACGCCCAAGGTTCCCATGGAGGGAGCGGGAGGCCAGGCCGGGACTCGGACGGGGCGTCCCCGTGGTCCGCGACGTGTCCTGTTCTCGCCCGCAGAGTGCAAGTCCCATCGCGAAAGTCTCACATCTCACTCAGTGGAAGTTTTCTTCCTATGCCTGGCTTAACACAGCAACGTGGAAGACAAATAGCCTTCTATATAAAGACTTAGCCAGACTTAATGTATTGGTCTGCGCTGAAATCCAGCCAGGCTGTGGCATCTGTGCTCAGAGAAGAATAGCTTCAATTCTCCCCTAAGGTAATAACTGTCCTGCCGGTCCAGCTCCCTTATATAACCTTTGTGAGTGAAGGTTCGAGTTATTTTAAGTCTGCTTGGAATCAGAATCCCTTCGGTCTCGAGGCCTTGATGCTATCACCATGTCCTAGTGTGTCTGCTGAAATGCAGGTGAGCAGGCCTCTTCTTGATACGCTCTCCCAGCCCCCAAAACAGGGCTGTTCAATAAACACCCATAAGGTCCCTATTTTGATCTCGAGCATGATGTCATTTGTTAAGGGGTATACAACAAAATGCTTAATTTTTCTGAGTATACAAAGGTAGCGATGCACATAACGTGGCTGTGTTCTCAGAGATATTATAATGTTTGGGGGGAGATGAGGCCTTTGTGAACAAGACACTGTATAACAAAACCCTGAATACTCAGAAGACTAAATGTTATTCTAAAAATAAATGCGATGGATACCAGGGGTAGGGAGAGGATGTAGCTGGCAGTGCTGGGGCCTTGAGGACTGAAAGGGGAGTGGCCAGAACAGGAAGACGGCATGAGCTTGGCATTTATGGGGAGCAGTGAGAAAACTGGACTACAGATCAGAGAGGTCACGGTGCAGCGGTGGCCGAGAGGCAACACAGACACGCAGGCCGGTCCCAGGTCGTCGCCATCAGCACCAAACCAAGGAGTCTCAACTGCATCCTGGGGGCAATTGGAAGACAATTTCACTTAGAAATTGAGTTTAGGTGACAACTAAGAGGTTGATCTACACACCACAGAGAAAGTATTGAACGTTGGGTGGGAAGGTGGCCTCACCAGGCTGACTGGGCAGAAGCACAGGCTCAGGAGGAGAGGTTCGTGGTGGCCGAGAAGCGGAACCCTGTTCCTCGAAGGCTGAAGGGACCTTCAGGTCAGGCCGTTTGCTGACGACGAGGCTGGAGAAGTGACGAGGTCTGTGACAGTGGTTGTGCGGAATGTGCAGGGAAAATGGATGCTGGCGACGCCCCCGTGCGGCTGTCACTCACGCAGACCAGAGGGGCTGAGCCCGCTTTCCTGGCCTGTCTTAGGGAAGTCCTCCTCCTGCCCCGCCCGAGAACGGAGGGACAGGGAGGCTCCAATGCCCCGTGACCTTACTGTTTCTTTTAAGTGATGGCAATGCCAGTTCTAGTAATCCAGTTTTCCATGGTATCTATTGCTTTAATTTACATTTTTTTCTGTTAATGTGTGTGTTTAAGCACATTTTCATACATTTGTGAGTCATCTCTATTTTCCCATGGCCAGTTTAGATCCAGATTTATTATGAGAAGTATCTGATAGAGACAGCCTAGAAGGGGAGGGAACTTTCTAGATCAAACCCCTACACCCTCCTAGAAGCCTGACCCCCTCATTTCTCCCATGACCAGGTTCCACAGGCTTCTCCCCGCCCCTTTTCTTCTCTCTGGTCCAGATTTACGTCTCTAGGTCTCCATTCCTCCAAAATAGTCTGTTTTAACAAGGGTCCTCTTTCCCAAACATACTGTTTGCGCACATTCGAGCCAGAGGTCAAAAGAGCTTTCCTCCTGGACGCTGGTTCTCTCTCAGATGGAAGAGGCTCTACAAAGTGTGTGAGATAGTGGCTTACCTCGTCAAACAGTAAGAGTGTCGGGACTATTCGTCTTCAAATGAAGGGGGAACCCTGACAGGAAGATCATCATAAATATGGGAAGTTCTCATGATTTCATGACCTAATGGCATTTTTAGAACCACAGTCCCTCTCGCGAGTCACTCCTTTTGAGGGAAGCCAGCTGACACATCACAAGGACACCTCAACAGCTCTGGAGGGGTCCGTGTGGGGAGGAACCAAGGCCCCCCGGGAAGTGGGTCCCACAGCCTCAGCCCAGCCTTCAGATGACATCGCAGCCCCAGCTGCATCTCGACTGAGCCCCACGAGATGCCCTGCGTGGGAACTAGACGGCTGAGCTGCCCTCGTTCCCGGCCTTTTTGGAATGGGGGAGCAGCCTTTCGCTTGCGGTGCTACTCCGGCGGTCGGTTGGACTAGAGCGGCCTCCCCCTCCTCCAAGCCCCGTCTAGCTGTGAGGCGCACGCGGGGCCTCCCCGGGCAGCGTCTTGCAAGCTCGGCAGTGTGAGCAGGAGCCAGGCACCAGCCCCAGTTCTGAATGGGAACGGCTTCTATCGGCCTTCTTTTTAATGAGAGTTCATTGGTTGAGATAACATCGATGTCGTAAAGTATAAAGTCTCTTTTTTTAAAAACAAAGTTGTGAAGAAGTAGGCAGTGAGAGTGATGGGCGTTGAGGACGGCCACGTGAGACGCTGCAGGGGACAGGCGAGCCATGGGAGAACAAGGCCATTTGAGCGGTCACGCTGGTTGTTCCTACCCTCTTTTGCTCCCCGCCCCCCACAGCTCCATGATACCAGGGACACTTAGCGCTAGCTCCTGCAGGTGTCTGGCACCTCGTCCCATGGGGCTGTGTGACATTGCCCAAGGGAAGTGGTGGCTGGGGTCCTAGGAGAAGGCGGCTCATCAACATTCCTGGGAAGAGCACCCCAAGCGGAGAGTGGGGCTCCAACGGGAGAAAGAGATGGGGTGTGGTGGGGACGCACGCACAACCGCGTCCGAGGACTCAGAGAGCAAGGAGGGACGTTAACGGCTTGACCCAAACAGTCTCACTGGTGCGTGGCGGGTGTGAGCTCGGGAGGGTGAGCGAGAGGACAGGAACTCTGGCGTCCGACCTGCCCACCAACGTGGCCACATTTCTTTAGGGTTCTCAGTCAGCTTCTGCACGATCACTCACACATGTCACCATGTCACCATGTCACGAGAGACCGAAGCGTCAAACTCACCCGAGGACCAGCCTGTGTAGTGAGCAGCCTCCGCATACTCAGGAACCTCCCCGTCTTAAAAATACAGCTGCGTCGGAGTTCGGTGGGTCACCCGCCTTCCTTGTAGGCAGTGGGTTAGTTTTCACAAGGAGAACCTGGACGTCCACACGGGCCCGCCCCCCGTAGCCCCTCACCCCACAGCAGTTCAGTGGTGAGGGCTGTCACTCACTCAGCATCTGAGGCAGACTAGTCCCCTTCCCGAGACACTGGTGCTCTGGATGTTTGTCCCTGGCCCCTCGTGTTGTGACGACCCGGCCCTGCCCCGAGGAGGCGGCCTGCTGGCCTCGCTGACCAAACACCGCCCCCAGTCCCAGTGTCTCATCTCCAAGCGCTTTGTTCCGCTCCAGCTTCTGTTTCTGGGGCTCTCCTTCGACTCCTTATTCGAGTCAGTCCATACATAGTTTGTTAAAAGCTGGTGTCTAAAGGTCGAGTCTGAAGCTTTAGGCCCCAGGGGTCCAGAATAGTCCGAATGTTACACACAATTAGTGGATAGTAAATTGTCGATAATATTCAACAAAATTTGAAACTCAATAAATATTTGTGGATTCTTATGTTTATGGATTTTTAAATGTTTCAAATTTTTCATGTATTATAACATATAAGTAAGCATACATTATAAATTATAGTTATAATTCATATATTATTATATTTTTAACATATTTTTACAGACTGAATATTTGTACCCACCCCTGATTCATATTTTGAAACCCTAATGCCTAGTGTGGCTGTATTAATAATTGTTGTTTTTATAAATAAATACACATTTGTCCAAAAGGTAATAGTAAGGTAAGTAAATTGTTTTTCTGCCAACTTTCAGGGCAATTAATATGGTAGTTTCTCAATTTAGTAAAACGTTCTTAAAAGGTTAGGAAAATAAATGTTTCCTTTCATGTTTGTCCTCTAATTCAGCGTGGTAGCATGATGGGGGGCAGGACCTGGGGACCCCATTTCCATCTCCAACTTTTAGCAAGTTATTTAAACTCTTTGGACCTTGTTTCCCACCCCACCCCCATTTGTTGAATCAAGGATTGATCTAGAAACTACACCATGACTAAACAGAGCAGATACATAAGACCAAAAAAAAAAAAAAAGACTCAAAAAATATTTTCTTTTTCTTGGTTCCAAAGCACCGAGAGATGAGGACTTGAGTCCAAGCTAACTGGAAATGGGAACCGCCATAACTCTGACTCGAGAGCTTTTCTCCGCTGAGGTCCAGAAGTGGACCTACTTCAGGGTGGAAAGGGAACAACATCCAGCATTTCATCATCGAAACCAGTAGACCTTGCCAGTCTGTGCCAACAAACAAGAAAAAAAAAAAAAAAAAAACGGTTCGTTCTGTTTCTTTCAAGCATGGAAAAAACATGACTCAGTTGTTGGGAAGTATGGACGGCACAGGTGCTGTGGCTGTCTGGGAAGCAGATGGTCAGTGAGTGACCCGCACGTTCCAACTCAGAGGCTGTCAGGCCTCTGCCACAGTCAGTGGTGCACAGTGTGACAGCAGGGACGAGGGAAGGAAGTCCTGAACCTGTTAGAAGGTGACTCCTTATGGCTACGGAGGTTCAGAAATCTCAGATTTTCTTGATTGACTGGTGAATAGTGGTTTCTTCTCTAAATATAAAAAGCTCCCCAGATCATGACCTTAATTATATGAATTTTTAAAATGAGCCAATCAAACCAGGGGGCCTAAAACTTGACGTGGTTAAACTTCCGGCAGGGTGGCAAGAACTCGGGGTCACGAGCAGGGCCCGGCCAGAGCACGCTTCACAGGCCGTTCTCTCCCCACTCTGTGGGCAGCATCACGGCGTGGGGGACGTGCTCCAAACACGGGAGGCATGCGGCCGCGACGTTTCCAATTAAACTTTTAAATCTGAGGTCATCGTAGCTTCATACACCTTTGGGAAAAATAATACAGGAAAGTCACAGGTCCCCCGCCCGGCTCCTCCCAGGGTGGCATCGTGCACAATGGCAGTATGACGCCACAACCAGGATGCTGACGCTGGTACAGTCAAGACGCAGAGCTCCCACCTTCTCCTTAATCCTGGCTGCACTGACCTATTCACTTCATTCTGTAAGTCTGTCATTTCAGGAACGTTCTGTGAATGGAGTCGCCGCCTGTAACTTCTGCCTTGGCTGCTTTCCTCCAGCAGGTTTCTCTGGAGAGTCACTCAGGTGGCGTGTGTGTGTATCGATGGTCCCTCCCTTTTTATTGCAGAGTGCCGTTCCGGGGTGTGGATGGACCACAGCTCAGCCGTTCACTGGTGGGAGACATCTGGGTGGTTCCCGCTTTGGACCACTGCAAACGAAGCTGCTGTGAGCATTTGTGTACAGGCTTCCGTGTGACCAAAAGTCTCAGCAGTGCGATCGCTGGGTCGCGTGTTCAGTTTGTGAGGAAACTGCCAAACCGCTTTTCAGCGTGGCTGCTCCCTTTCATCCACGTGGGGTTCCCCCCATCCTCGCCAGCACCAGGCGTCACCGCCGCTTTGTATCGTGGCTCTTCCGATAGGTGTATAGCAGCATCTCATTGTGGTTCTAACTTGCATTTCCCTGGCGGTTCATTATGCTGAACATCTTGTCATGTGCTTGTTTGCCATCTGTGCATCCTCTTTGGTGAAATGTCTTTTCATTATCTTTTGTCCATTTTCTGATTGTATTGTGTGTTTGTTTTTACTGCTGAATTTTGAAAGTTCTGTATGAAGTTGCTTGGGAACACTTCCTCCCAGTCTGTAGTTTACTTTCCATCTTTTCAACGTGGACTTTTGCAAAACCATGCCAAAAATTTTATTTTTGATGAAAATCTATTATTTTTTCACTTTCTGCATCATGTTGATGGCATGAAGTCTAAGAAATCTTTGTTTAGCCATAGACACTCAAGATTTTCTGGATTTTTTTTCTAAAAGTTTTATAGTTTTATGTTTTATATGTAAGTCTGTGATCCGTCTTGAAATGGGATAGACTGATTCCATCACTTTATTCTTCTTTTTCAAAATTGGTTTAGCTATTCTAGTTCATTTGTCTTTCATATATATTCTTAAATTTTCTATATTACAAAATATCCCGCTGGCAGTTTGAACAGGAATTACGTTCAATCTGTACATCTGTTTTATATCGATGTGGGGAGCATTGGGATGTTTGCTGTGCTGGCCTTCCAAGCCACAAACTCCCTTCATTTCTGCATTTATTTAGATCCTCTTTGATTTACTTCATTGGCATTCCGTAATTTTCAGTATACAAATTATATACATGTTTTGTTAGATTCACACCTAAGTATTTCATTTTTTTCTGTGATTGTAAATTACATTATATTTTAATTGTAGTGTCTATTCATTTCAAGCGCACATGAATGCAATTAGTTTTGTATGTTTCCCATGATCCTGCTGAACTTACTACAGGTTTTTTGGTTGATTCCTTGGGATTTGCTATGTAGACGGCCATGTCATCTGCATACAGGGACAGTTTCCTCTCTTTCCTTCTTATAAGTATGCCTTTTATTTCCTTTTCTCTGCTTATCGCGGTGGCCAGGACTTCCAGCACCAGGCTAAAAAGCATAAGGAGAGCAGACCTCTCTGCCTTGTTCCTGGTCATAGGGGAAAAGCACTGTCTTTTACCCATCAATGTACTGTTAGGTGTTCTGTGTACATGTGTTTTATTCAGTTGGGGAAGATCCCCTCTATTCCTATTCTTTTGAGAGTTTTCTTTTTTCTTTTTATTGTGAATGACTGTTAATTTTATCAAATACTTTTTGTGCATCTATTGATATGCCCTTTCTTCTCTAATCTGTTAATATGGTAGATTACATTGATTGATAGTTGAATATTGAGCCAGCTTTACATCCCTGAAGTAAACTTGGTTATGAAGAATTCTTTTTATATATGTTGAATTCTGTTTGCTGTTTTGTTACAAAGTTTTGTACATATACATTTATGAGCGTGTCAGTCTGCAGGGTCCTTTCTTGGCCCTGCCTTTGCCTGGTTTTGCCATCAGGGTCAGGCTAGCTTTATGAAATAAACTGAGAAGTGTTCCCTCCTCTTGTTTCCTGGAAGAGATTATGCGAAACTGGAGTCAATTCTTTAAATATTTGGTAGAATGCTGTGGTGAAATTATCTGGGCATGGAGATTTTAATATTTGGGGCAAAGTACTTGCTTTCTACGTATGGTTCGATGGTGTGTCAATAAAAGGCATTCATAAAAAATGAACCATAAATTTATACATATCCACTTGCTAAAACTTTAATAATTTTTTACGTTTCCTGCAGTGAGTTAGTGTTTGTGCATATGTGTTTCATTCGATCATCATATCAATGTCGTGAAATCAATGGGTCAGGATGATTCTTTCTTTTAATTTTATTTCAGTTAAGAAACAGGCTCCATGGTCAAATGACTCAGCCAAGTTCACTTAATAAACTAGGAAGGAGCCAAGACAAGCTTGGCACTCAGAATTTCTGATTCACATTTTTTTTCCATGGTGGGAAATGTGAGATTATATTAGATTGGAGTTTTTAAAAATGAAGCTATCCTAGAAAAGACAGGTGAACATAAGCAAATGTATGAAAGCTAATTGTCCCGAGTTGTCACTTCACAGAAGCACACACTCTCAAGGCACTTAATTCTTCAACAAGTGTTTGTTTGTTTGTTTGTTTGTTTGTTTTTTAATGTATTGTAAAAACAATTCTGGAGGGTTCGTTAGGCCCAGTTATAGAAATGCTCTAAGGACAAAGTGTGTACCGTGATCTTACAGTTTCTTTCACATGTCATCTTTTTGAGACAAAAGGTACAGATCAGTCTAGTCCCCAAAAAGTGTTCCGGTCAGTTAACTCCGCCTGGAACCTTGGCATCCTGGCGCGCCTCATTGGCAGGCAGAGCAGTTGGAGGTGGGCAGGAAGTAAGGGGACAGAGCAGCAGGCTTCGCCTTCTTTCCCTGGACACGAAGTCCCTCCTCGCCCTGGTACCTGCCTGCCTTGCCAGCGCCCGGAGATGATGACATAATTAAGAAGCGAGGCAAGTAGACAGGGGCTCTGTTCATGTTTAACACGATGCCCCCCACACACGCAGAAGGCCGCACATCCTCCTCCCAGACTCCCCACGCTGCCAGCGACGCTCACATCGCACCCCAGCTCCGTGGGGCCGCTCCTGCCTCCGAGCCGCCATCGGCGTTTTCGGGCACTGCTTTGCGGTGCGGCCTGCGTGCTCACTCTCAGAGCAGCCTACGCTCTGGGCTTCTGGGAGCCGAGCCCGTCGAGGTCACTCGCTGCCAGCCCAGCGCTAGGCGCAGGCCGTGCACAGGTCACCTCAGGCCACCGGGTCAGTTTGCCGCGCCCTGGGTGTGCCTAGTGCCCCCCGCTTGTCCTGGCCTGGCTGGCCCCTCAGTGTGCCGACCTCTGCCCTAAGTTACTCTGAGGAGGGCAGAACTGGGAGGGAGCGGGGCCTGCTGAGCTTAACCAGTGGCGCTGACCGCCGCCCACCACTCGTGTGAACGTTTCCGACGACCGGATGCATGAAGGAGAAGCGCTGACGTCATCACGCAGCCCACGCAGCCGCCGCCGCTGTTTTTCTTACGCGCTGCTTCGAATGGTCTGCACTTACTTCACCCCGTATGCCCAATCCTTTAATAAAGTGGCACAAATGAGAGTCCTTGCAAAAAAGTCGCCAGGTCCAGGGTCGGGCCCAGGCCCAGCTCCACCCCTGCTGGAATCGGTCTGGTCCAGAAACCTGGCCTATTTGGCTGCAGCCCCGACACCCTTCGCCAGTCTCCGGACCCCACCCTGGGTCCTCCCTCTTCTGCCCTCCCGGGGGCCATGCTGGCGCCTCGCTGCTGCAACTCGGAGGACCCCCTGCGGTCGTCTTGCTGCCGCGCCCCACGTCTTCGGTGCATTCTTCCAGGAACTGGGGTTCTGTCCAGGTCAAGCCCGAATACTGCATATTAGACCATGGGGCCAGCCCGACCCTCTGGGTCAGCCACCCCCTCCACCCTGGTTTCCTCCCCTCCTGCCTCCCCCAAGGCCGTGACCCTGTGGTCCCCAAATGGCCTGTGATGAGTGCCAGCTGCCTTGTCCCTCTGAGTGGCCGTGAGCACCATTCATGTGGCCTGTGCTCTATGCCCTCGACTGTAGTCATCTAGAAACATCTGCCCTTCCCTACTAGACGTTGCTCTGTACGTGGCACAGACCATTTCTTACACGCTTTATGTCAGCCGTGATGTCCCGCACGTAGATCTGCGCCCTGAATTGTTGAATGAGTTTATTGTGAAGAAAGAGAGGAGGGATTGATTGGAGCAGCGGGACTTAGAGGGACACACGGGCGCTGTGGGCTCCAAATTTAAAGTGAGGGGAGAGGCAGAGGCTCTGAGGGCAAACGCCAAGGACAGAGGCCCCGGCACACAGAGGCGCTCACACCTGCCGTGGGCAAGTGCAGGTGTGCCTGCCGGGGCCAGGGCGGCACCTGCTGGAGCAGAGGGTCAGCGAGGGAGGTCGAGGCGTTAGGGCAGGCGACGGGGTGTGCGGACAGTGAGAGGACAGCTCAGGACGAGCTTCGGGGTGCAGGCGAGCAAGCGTGAGGGCGGCTTCTCCAGAGGGCAGCGTGCGGGGTGTAGACGGGCAAGGACACCGAGGCCAGGGAGGAGGAGGGTTTATAACACATCGAATTTCGTCCTGGACTCCGGGTCCTTTGGGCAAAGAGACAGCCTCGCCTCACACTGGCATGGAAGACGAGAAACTTCAGCTTTCAGTTTGCACAGACAAGCCAGCTTCTGGAGTCAGAACTTTGGTATGTGGCGAATGTTTCCACAAACTCTCCTGAAGGTGATGGGGAAAGAAATGAAAACGGGACGTCTGAGCAGGAAGGTCTCAGAGCGAGACCGTCGCCGCTTACCCTGAGTTTCCTTCCTGGAAGTCAGACTGTTCCAGCAAGAGCCATGGATTGGCAGCTGCCACCATTCTTTCCACATTCCGGAAAGTTCAGGAATGTTTTTACTTAGGAAATCACTGGGCAATCTGGCAGCGAGTCCGGCCACAGGGTTTTCCAGGGCTTGGTCACTGCGTGCTTTTGCAGGAGCCTGCAGGAGGGGCTCGTCCCTTTGCCCCGCAGTGCTCATCGGTGTCCTTGCTCTTCTGGATGCTGAGGGTGATAAACACCCCTCGTATTTCCTGTCGCACCCTCCCTAGAAGGCAGTAAAACCTCATACGTGGCTGACTTGAGAACATCTCTCTTCCTGTCTTGCCTCCCGGAGTCCGGAACGGTCTTGGATTGCGTATTCTCCAGCCTCTTTTCTAACCTTCAAAGAAATTCCTCAGACCTGGTTCCTCCGGCGCAAGCCCTCACAGGGCCTGTCAGAAACTGCAGAGTGGAAACTCTGTCCACACCCCAGGGCCTGTGACATCAGGCCTGGGCTCTGGTGACCTCCGTTGGGGGTGGGGGCGTGTGGATTCCTCCTTTGGTCGTTGGGTTGCAGCCTCAGTGAGTGTGAGTCTGAAGAACACACTTTCACACAGGCGAACCTCAGCCCTGTCACGGGAGCGACACTCAGAGGGGAGGGAATGGGCTCATGCTAAGGGCGGCGCCCGCTGAGGAGAGTCTAAGCATGTCCCTGGGGGCTCAGACCTCTTTCGAAATCTGAGGGAATCGAGGGACACTTCCCCTAGGAAGATGTCCACAAGTCTGCCCTTCGGGGCTGCACAGACAGGCCGAGGCCCTTCTGGAACCACAGAGAGAGCCCCGCTGGGGGGCTTGGAGGGGCTCCTCCCGTGCCCCCCCCCGGGATCCACACCCCGAGGGGCCTGGGACACAGTGAACCTTCGCCACCCACTTGCCATGCAAATGAGAGCAGTCATTGTCTCTGTCCAGGTCACATCGAAATCCCAGAAATATCGCCCTTTTCCCCCGCTTATCTGCCATATTTCCGTTTTAGTTTGAGGGATGGGATTTTACCTTCCACACCGGGCCCCTCTGTCCCTCCCAGCTGGGGACCCCGGAGAGGGGACTGGTTCTGGCGCTGTGCTCCAAGTCTTTATGCCCAGCAGAGCCTGAACCGTCCTGCTGCCCCCCACGTCCTCGCTGACTCCCGCCAACGGAGGCCTCCTCTGCCCCGTGGGCCGCCGGGCTTGCTCCCGTCCTCCTGTGCATGCTGTCCCCTCCTGTGCCGTACGCCTTCCTGTCACTTTTTACCCGCGAAAGCCGGGCAGCCAGGGTCCTGCCCCAGTGGAGGAAATAAACAGGGGCCACAGGAGAGTCGCAAGGTGCAGGGTGGGTGGCCGGGGCGGACTTATCCGAGGTGCCGACCTTCATGCCCAGTCTTGAAGGGCTCCAGGCTGAGGGCACAGCTTGCTCAAAGGCCCCGCATGACCAAGGGCTGGGCGGGTTCCCAAGAGTGACAGAAGCTACACTCGAGTCTCAGTCAGCCTGGGTTGCCCGACAGAACACACAGACAGGGCTTAGACGACAGACACAACAGACACTCATTTCGCAGTTGTAGGCTGGGCGTCCAAGGTCAAGGCAACAGCACATTCGCGGTCTCCTGAGGACACACTCCCCGGTTCGAGGACGCCGTCTTCCCACTGTGGCTCCACATGGCAGAAGAGGTGAGGGGGCCCTGGGGGCTCTTCATGAGCTCACTCTTCCCATCGTCCTCTCTGGAGCCCCACCTCCTGACACCATCACCTCGGGGGTGGGATTCGGCACACAAATTTTGGGGACACAGATGTTCAGCCCATGGCATGAACCGAAGGTATGCGTCAGGGGAGACTGGAGCCGTGGGAGGCGTCCGGTCACACAGACCTTTGGCCTTCAGGGTCAAGAGTTTGGAGATGATTCTACACACAGTAGGGGATCACTCAAGTCGGTGAAATTGTCCGATTAGGATTAAAGAGCATCATTGCTTTCTATTTCCTCTGGGCAGAAAATGGATGGGAAGAGTTTGCCCCAGGGGCGTTTGGCAACGCCAGAGATGTTTAGGGTGTCAGGACTGGTAGGGGATGAGTGTAGGAGGAGCCACAGGCTGCGAAGGGTGGGTACAGGCCAGGAATGCTGCTCAGCACCTGCAGTGCTCAGGACGCCCTCCCCACGCCCCGCCCCTGAGACGAAGCGCCACCCAGCCCCAGATGTCAGCGGTGCCTGGCTGAGAGCCCACGTGAGGGCGGCGGCCGACCAGGTGGGCTTGGACCGAGCCCGAGACCAGAGGTGGAAAGCGGGGCCGGTGGCTTCAAGGGCATCATGAAGGCAGACAGCAGACCTGCTGTTGGACTGCCAGCGTGGTGACCGGAGGCAGGAATCAAGCCGGAGTCCCAGGTCTCTGAGCCACCAGGCGGACAGTGGCTTTACTCCGATAGAGGAAACGGGGGACCGTAGGGGCTGGGGAGGCCGAGACTCCCGTTCGGACGTTTTTGGACCCGGATCGGCAAGAGCCATCGAAGCGCAGACATCACGTCTGAGGCTCGAGGAGAGGTGAGCGAGGACTGGTGCGAAGTGCAGTGTCGGTATCTGACAGTCCTGGCAGCTCAGGGCTGAAGCGATGGGGCAGGGAGGGGAGCGCAGAGAAGCAGACGCGCCAGGCGGAGCCCGAGGGCGCTGCAGCCGCCGGCGTCCCCTCCCCAGCGGCCCTGACCAGGAAGCTCTCACGCCCGCCCGGAATCCCCGAAGACGCCCAAACTGGTATTTACTGCACTGCACTACCACCTTTATTTTGATTTTAAAATATTTTCCTTCTTTGTAAAAGCTGTACCATGAGCCTCTCCACCAGATTTCTCGTCTCGGAAACACTGACGTTTGTTTATTACTGGGAGGACCAGGGTCGCCTGCTCCAGCGGCCGGGGTGATAGTGGCCATGGATGGAGCGAGGTGGTGCTGGCATGGTCAGCGGGAAGCTTCTGCATGGACGGGCAGGCTGCAGTCAGGCTCTGATGGCCCGTGTCCCCGCAGAGCGGCTGCGGTCACTGAAGGGCCCTGCTGCTGCGGACGGTGACGCGGTCTGCGTGGCCACTTTGCAGGACCCAGCGCGTGGCGGGTCAATGCGGCCGCTTGGAGACTCAGCCGCTCACTGAGTGCGGGCGACACCCTTGGTCACCATGCACTTCTGCCTGTGGGTCTGAATGTCCCAGCTCTGAATACCTCGCACTCTGACTCTGCACCTAGGAAGTCCAGCTTTGCAGGGTGACGAAAGCCAGCCGCCACTGCAGCACGCTGTGCCCGCCAAGAGATAAACCGCTCCTGAAGGGACAAGTCCAGGTGACGACGACGCAGGGCAGCCGATGCGAGGGGGAGCCGAGCGCTCCGAGCAGGAAGCGCTCCGAATCTGTGCCCTGCGTCAGCGCGCACACCACAGTGACAGCAGACACCTGGTTTACAGACCCCAGGGTCTCTATCGAACGACACCACACTAGACTCCAAGAGGAATCGGCGTCCTCCAGGGTGGCCTGTTGGGCCAGCTCTCGGATAGAGCAGGATGCCATGTCCCCTGGCCGGCGAGCCAGCTTAAACGCGTGGGGCCTGTGCTGCCTCAGACGGGTCGCCGTCGTGGACCAGTGTGGGACCAGCGTAGGCTGGTAACAGAACCTGCAGTCTCAGAGAGAGCACACGAAATACCTCCAAGTCCCCCCTCCGCCCCTACACCTGTCCTAATTCGCTGGGGCGTGCTGCCAGCCATCGCGAAGTTCAGAGACCCTGTCCACACGCAGCCACACTTCTAGGAAGGTTCGATGCACTTCCGCGGGGGGAAGGACACGGTTACCGAGAGGGAAATGGAGCACTTTGGGGTGCGGACGAGCGTGGCCAGCGTGGAAGGGGGCTTGGCACAGCGGCCAGGATGCGTCCACTGAGACGTGCACAGGAGAAGAGTCAGGGCAGG
>NW_011889196.1:510236-513204 GCF_000151845.1 Pteropus vampyrus
CAGGATGCCATGTCCCCTGGCCGGCGAGCCAGCTTAAACGCGTGGGGCCTGTGCTGCCTCAGACGGGTCGCCGTCGTGGACCAGTGTGGGACCAGTGTAGACTGGTAACAGAACCTGCAGTCTCAGAGAGAGCACACGAAATACCTCCAAGTCCCCCCTCCGCCCCCACACCTGTCCTAATTCGCTGGGGCGTACTGCCAGCCATCGCGAAGTTCAGAGACCCTGTCCACACGCAGCCACACTTCTAGGAAGGTTCGATGCACTTCCGCTGGGGGAAGGACACGGTTACCGAGAGGGAAACAGAGCACTTCGGGGTGCGGACGAGCGTGGCCAGCGTGGAAGGGGGCTTGGCACAGCGGCCAGGATGCGTCCACTGAGACGTGCACAGGAGAAGAGTCAGGGCAGGACCCTGTGGCCGAGACCAGACCTGCGCACAGGGGCCAGGAACGTCTCTCCCACACTCCCCTTCCCCCGAGCTGCATGGTCAGTGGTGGCACCCAGACGCTGGGCTGGCAAGATCCACTGAACACCACGTCCAGCTGAGAGGCACGGAGGACAGAGGGCCTGTCTCGGCAGTCACGGTGCCCTGCTGTGGCTTCTCGGCTCCGTGATTCCATTGAGGTGCTTAGCCGTTCGGAACCTCAGTTTACTCGCCGCTCCATTAGGTCAGCCAGTAAATGGGAGCTCTCGTTTATTCGCCCAAAAGCCACTATTATTATCGACTCAGCAGCCATCATTCATCCACGGTGCGGTAGGTGTTGGCTGTGATTTATGCATGCAGAAATACTCTGAAAAGACATCACGCTCATTCCAGTTATATTTGGCGAGTCAGCTGGGAATTGAAATACCATGAGTAACATTAATCCGAATGTCACACATGGGTTACCTTTGGGACCGCGACTGACTTGTAACCTGTGGACCCCCTGAGCCACCGGTGTGTCAGGAAATGCCTCCCTTGCAGGTAGAAAGCCTCGAAGAATAATCTAGGCCCCTCCTGTGTGTCAGAAGTGGCGTTCGGCGCCCAGGAGCAGCTCCGCGTGAAGAGACCGTGCAGCCTTCTGCCCGGGCCCTGTCTGTTCCTGGAGGATAGTGACTCGCCAGCTGCTGAAAGCGTTGCTATGAGATTCTTGTGACGGCCACTCTGGGTTTCCCTCTCTGCAGTGGCATTCCGTGTAATTATAGCATAATAGTAAACTAGCATTTCAGAACGTTCACACCACGCAGAAGCTTTTATATTTCTGCTGTCAGTGGCAGCCGCTTGGAGAAGATGCTGGCGTTTGCCTCCAGCCCCTGCAGCTCCAGACTGCTATGCAAAGGCCCCGAGTTAGCTCCTTTGGGGCTGTCTCCCAGGTGGCCTCTGCCAAGTCCTCTGATTCGCACACGCCCCTGTGCCCGGGATACGCATCATGCCCAGCGCGCTGCAGCCAGGAGAGGCGGCATACGTCGTGAGCGAAGTAAGAGCCAGAATTCTCCAGGGGAGAGGAGTTAGCCCAGGGAGAAAGACTGCAGGACCAGACGCCCGTGCTGACTCGTTCAGCGAACCGAAACGCTTGCCTTCGCCGATGACACGGAACTCTAAGGGCATCTCTGGGCTTTTTCCCCTCGGTTTAGAGTTTAGTCTCTGCCCGTAGTGGATCTGTCAGGCCGGCGGGGAGTAACCCTGGGAGCCTGGAACGAGGGAAAAGGGAGACAGGACAGAGCCCGGCACCCGGGGAACCCACGCCAGCTGCGGAGGCTCACGGAGCTCGTCCTTGTTCATGGGTGGGGACGGGCCCCTGGGGGCATCCATCAGCCCAGATGGGGCGGCGCTAATTCAGAAATAGGCAAGAACTTTAACAAATGTGAAATTAACTGAGCCCTGGGAGACGTCAGGGACAATGTCATTTGCGAAACGGGCCCGACTGCCAGCAGGAGCTGGGGGGGGGGCGGGGAGCGTGAAATGCGACTTCTGGGGGGCCTTCCAGGGTTCGAGGCTGAGCGACAGGGTGGAGCCCAACGTTCGCCCCACGTTCGCCCCCTGGGGCTGAGACCGCACAGGACCACAGAGGCGGCGGCTGCTGCCCTGTGGCTGGCGGGTACTCCTGACCAGAAGCGGCCAAAGAGGCAGCACATTAAAATCCGCAGACACCCGAGGACCCAACAAGATGGGAACAAAGCCCGCCTGGCCTTTGACGGCGACTGCCGGCCCGTGGGGAGACACCGGCACGCGCGAGCAAGTGGGGCGCTCGCTGACATCGCGGGCTGAACCCCAGGCCGGAAGATACCTCACCCAGAGGCTGGGTGGCAGGTGTGGGGGTGGCACCCTGCAGAACACGGCTCCAGTGCCTGTCCCCCGCGCTCCTTTGCCGTGTCGTGTGCAGAGGAAGACTTGAGAGGCTGCAGCCTCAGCCCGTCCTCCACCTCACCTTTTCTTTCTGTTTTTTGCTACGTTGGCGATTGCGCACAAGGACTAACTACACCTGTTGAAAATGGGAGCAGAGCACAGACGGGAGCTGCCGCGGAGGATGGAGGGTGGCGGTGCGTGCGGGTTCGCGCCGCTCCTCCTGGCGGTTCCAGTGCCACTCAGGGAATGGATATTTACGTGTGCTGAAATTTAGAAGGTGACAAGTGACCGCTGATCCCTCAGCCAGGTGTCACCTGCAGAACAACGCCCCACCGAACCCAGCAGAGCCCTGCCGAGCATGTCCGCCCCTCCTGCGCCCCCTTGCTTTTTTTTCAATAGCAGGATTTCCTTTTTTAAGGCTGAATAATATTGCATTGTGTATAGACATCACATTTTCTTTGACTGTTCACCTGCCTAGAGACACTTAGGCTGTTGCCATACCGTGAACCACGCTGCAGTGAACACAGAGGTGCAGGTATTGCTTTGCGATATCGACTTCATTTCCTTTTGATAAACACCCAGGCGTGGCATTGCTGGGTCATATGGTAGTTGTATTTTTAATTTTTTGAGGGACCTCCATACCGT
>NW_011889196.1:513254-515558 GCF_000151845.1 Pteropus vampyrus
CAGGATGCGTCCACTGAGACGTGCACAGGAGAAGAGTCAGGGCAGGACCCTGTGGCCGAGACCAGACCTGCGCACAGGGGCCAGGAATGTCTCTCCCACACTCCCCTTCCCCCGAGCTGCATGGTCAGTGGTGGCACCCAGACGCTGGGCTGGCAAGATCCACTGAACACCACGTCCAGCTGAGAGGCACGGAGGACAGAGGGCCTGTCTCGGCAGTCACGGTGCCCTGCTGTGGCTTCTCGGCTCCGTGATTCCACTGAGGTGCTTAGCCGTTCGGAACCTCAGTTTACTCGCTGCTCCATTAGGTCAGCCAGTGAATGGGAGCTCTCGTTTATTCGCCCAAAAGCCGCTATTATTATCGACTCAGCAGCCATCATTCATCCACGGTGCGGTAGGTGTTGGCTGTGATTTATGCATGCAGAAATACTCTGAAAAGACATCACGCTCATTCCAGTTATATTTGGCGAGTCAGCTGGGAATTGAAATACCATGAGTAACATTAATCCGAATGTCACACATGGGTTACCTTTGGGACCGTGACTGACTTGTAACCTGTAGACCCCCTGAGCCACCGGTGTGTCAGGAAACGCCTCCCTTGCAGGTAGAAAGCCTCGAAGAATAATCTAGGCCCCTCCTGTGTGTCAGAAGTGGCGTTCGGCGCCCAGGAGCAGCTCCGCGTGAAGAGACCGTGCAGCCTTCTGCCCGGGCCCTGTCTGTTCCTGGAGGATAGTGACTCGCCAGCTGCTGAAAGCGTTGCTATGGGATTCTTGTGACGGCCACTCTGGGTTTCCCTCTCTGCAGTGGCATTCCGTGTAATTATAGCATAATAGTAAACTAGCATTTCAGAACGTTCACACCACGCAGAAGCATTTATATTTCTGCTGTCAGTGGCAGCCGCTTGGAGAAGATGCTGGCGTTTGCTTCCAGCCCCTGCAGCTACAGACTGCTATGCAAAGGCCCCACGTTAGCTCCTTTGGGGCTGTCTCCCAGGTGGCCTCTGCCAAGTCCTCTGATTCGCACACGCCCCTGTGCCCGGGAGACGCGTATGCCCAGCGCGCTGCAGCCAGGAGAGGCGGCATACGTCGTGAGCGAAGTAAGGGCCAGAATTCTCCAGGGGAGAGGAGTTAGCCCAGGGAGAAAGACTGCGGGACCAGACGCCCGCGCTGACTCGGTCAGCGAACCGAAACGCTTGCCTTCGCCGATGACACGGAACTCTAAGGGCATCTCTGGGCTTTTTCCCTCTGTTTAGAGTTTAGTCTCTGCCCGTAGTGGATCTGTCAGGCCGGCGGGGAGTAACCCTGTGAGCCTGGAACGAGGGAAAAGGGAGACAGGACAGAGCCCGGCACCCGGGGAACCCACGCCAGCTGCGGAGGCTCGCGGAGCTCGTCCTTGTTCATGGGTGGGGACGGGCCCCTGGGGGCATCCATCAGCCCAGACGGGGCGGCGCTAACTCAGAAATAGGCAAGAACTTTAACAAATGTGTAATTAACTGAGCCTTGGGAGACGTCAGGGACAATGTCGTTTGGGAAACGGGCCCGACTGCCAGCAGGAGCTGGGGTGGGGGGGAGCGTGAAATGCGACTTCTGGGGGGACTTCCAGGGTTCGAGGCTGAGCGACAGGGTGGAGCCCAACGTTCGCCCCACGTTCGCCCCCTGGGGCTGAGACCGCACAGGACCACAGAGGCGGCGGCTGCTGCCCTGTGGCTGGCGGGTACACCTGACCAGAAGCGGCCGAAGAGGCAGCACATTAAAATCCGCAGACACCCGAGGACCCAACAAGACGGGAACAAAGCCCACCTGGCCTCTGACGGCGACTGCCGGCCGGTGGGGAGATACCGGCACGCGCGAGTAAGCGGGGCGCTCGCTGATATCGCGGGCCGAACCCCAGGCCGGAAGATACCTCACCCAGAGGCTGGGTGGCAGGTGTGGGGGTGGCGCCCTGCAGAACACGGCCCCGGTGCCTGTCCCCCGCGCTCCTTTGCCGCGTCATGTGCAGAGGAAGACTTGAGAGGCTGCAGCCTCAGCCCGTCCTCCACCTCACCTTTTCTTTCTGTTTTTTGCTACGTTTGGCGATTGCGCACGAGGACTAACTACACCTGTTGAAAATGGGAGCAGAGCACAGACGGGAGCTGCCGCGGAGGGTGGAGGGTGGCAGTGCGTGCAGGTTCGCGCCGCTCCTCCTGGCGGTTCCGGTGCCACTCAGGGAATGGATATTTACGTGTGCTGAAATTTAGAAGGTGACAAGTGACCGCTGATCCCTCAGCCAGGTGTCACCTGCAGAACAACGCCCCACCGAACCCAGCAG
>NW_011889196.1:517268-519488 GCF_000151845.1 Pteropus vampyrus
TTTCTGTGAAGAACGCCATTGGGATTTGGAGAGGGATTGCACTGAATCTATAGATTACTCTGATAACATGGGTATTTTAACAATATTAATTCTTCCAATCCATGAGCAGGGCTGTTTTTCCATTGATCTCTGTTGTCTTTAATTTCCTTCCTCAGCGTTTTACAATGTTCAGTGTGCAAGCCTTTCACCTCATCGGTTAAGATTGTTTCTAGGTATTTTATTTTATTCTTCTGAGGCTGTTGTAAATGGGATTGTTTTCTTAATTTCCATTTTAGATGGTTCATTGTTTGTGTGTAGAAACATCACTGGTTCTCGTTTGTAGATTTTGTAACCTGAAATTGTAAATTCTAACAACTGCGTGTGTGTGTGATCTTAGGGTTTTCTATCTATATGATCATGTCATCTACAGATATATTTTACTTCTTCCTTTCCATTCCGGATGCCTTTCACTTCTTTTTCTTGTCTCAGTCCTCTGGCTGGGACTTCCAGTACTATGTCGAATGGAAGTTGCCAGCGTGGACAGCCTTGCCTTGTGCCGGATCTTAGAGGAGAAGCTTTCGGTTTCTCTTCATTTATCATGTTAGCTGTGGCGTGGGCCCTGGCTGGCTCTGGCAGCTGGAGTCCTTGTCAGCCAGGATTGTAAAGGTCCTCAGTGACAAAGGCAAGGCTCCTGCAGGGTGCTCAGTGACAAAGACTGCTGGGATCGTCCTGCTGTCCTTTTCCCTGTGGGAGACTCATGGCAGAGGGGACGCCTTTCGGTGCCGAGTCCTCTGGCCAGTGGAGAGTCCATACTTCAGGCGACAGGCATGCCCTGTGATGGAAGATTTGACATGCATACGGGATGTCACCCTTACTATTAAGTAGGAATTTTGACTCTCTAGTGACCGACACCTTCTCAATAAAATAGTTCGCTGCCTCAGCAACACGCGTCTTCACCCGCCGCTCAGGATGTGCAGCTTATGTTTCCTTCCTCCGTGGAGTTAAGAGCTTTTCCAGCCTGCCTGACATCCTGCAAAACCCGAGGAGCTTAATACACTTTCTGCTTCAAGTTGTAGCAGGAAATAAGCAAAGTAAACATTACCTTGTTAACTGGAATAACCTGAAACGGCACTGTTAATTTTTTTTTTTTTTAAATATAACCCTTTGAAAACCGTGGCAAGTAGGAAAATATGTGAGTGTGTTTGGCACCTCAAGTCTTAATTTCTCCCTCCGAATCCTGCCTGACAGACTATTTCTGGCTGGCCGAGAGATCCCTCCCTCCACACCCTGGCTGGCTCCTTCCACGCCGAGCCTCGGACGCTGCTGCTGCGGGCTCAGAGGCACAGGGCTCCGGGCACGGGGAGGGGGCGCGTGCATCGCTGTGCATCACCCACCGCCCCAGCTGTGCCCGCTGGCCCTCTTAGGGGCCAGTCTGGTCCGGTGGGAGAGCTAGGGCAGCACAGGCGCCGTGCCCCAGGGGACGTGACACCCAAGGACAGCAGACGGGGTGCGGGGTCGTTTCTGTGGCACATCAAGGAGCAGGTCGCATCTGGACTCTGAGCCCCACATTGTCTGGGCTGCCTTCCCTCTGACCGTCCGCCTCCTCCACACGGGCCTCAGTGACACCCTCCGTTTCACACTCTGTGCCTCTAAGACAGCCCAGATCTTCAAACAGCTGACAGTGCAGTCAGAGAGACCAAAGATGCAGCAGGAGGTAGGAAGGAACTAGTAATCACAGGCGTTTGTATGGAAGCACAGCAAACTGAGGAAAAAAGGAAGAAATGTGTCATTCTGAGTCATTTGTACACGAACCAGTTTTCAAACTTGAAATAAAGGACTAGGCCATTGTTTGGTCGCCAAGTTGTCTCACAGACACTTGTCAAGCGCCTACTAGGGGCCGGCCCTTACAGACACAAGGGGAATCCGGTTTTATAGACACAAGGCGAATCGGGGACCGGCACCGCGTTAAGCTGTGCCACTCTATGGAAGAGATGGTATGTCCACGGTCAGTGTGACAAGTGTTACAGGGGCTCTGACAGGCAAGGTCTTAGCCACTTTGTTCGGACCGGCCCACTGGTGTCTGCCAAGTGACGGAGGGAAGGAACTTGTGCAGACACTGCAGGCTCCCCCCACCCCACGCCCCGCCTGCCAGGCCGTTCCTTATTCTCATTTGTCCCTGAATTTGCAGCCTGAAAGGAACTTGGGGGCTTAGTGAATTCCATGCATGTTTTTTCCTGCGTT
>NW_011889196.1:519538-521025 GCF_000151845.1 Pteropus vampyrus
CCCACATTGTCTGGGCTGCCTTCCCTCTGACCGTCCGCCTCCTCCACACGGGCCTCAGTGACACCCTCCGTTTCACACTCTGTGCCTCTAAGACAGCCCAGATCTTCAAACAGCTGACAGTGCAGTCAGAGAGACCAAAGATGCAGCAGGAGGTAGGAAGGAACTAGTAATCACAGGCGTTTGTATGGAAGCACAGCAAACTGAGGAAAAAAGGAAGAAATGTGTCATTCTGAGTCATTTGTACACGAACCAGTTTTCAAACTTGAAATAAAGGACTAGGCCATTGTTTGGTCGCCAAGTTGTCTCACAGACACTTGTCAAGCGCCTACTAGGGGCCGGCCCTTACAGACACAAGGGGAATCCGGTTTTATAGACACAAGGCGAATCGGGGACCGGCACCGCGTTAAGCTGTGCCACTCTATGGAAGAGATGGTATGTCCACGGTCAGTGTGACAAGTGTTACAGGGGCTCTGACAGGCGAGGTCTTAGCCACTTTGTTCGGACCGGCCCACTGGTGTCTGCCAAGTGACGGAGGGAAGGAACTTGTGCAGACACTGCAGGCTCCCCCCACCCCACGCCCCGCCTGCCAGGCCGTTCCTTATTCTCATTTGTCCCTGAATTTGCAGCCTGAAAGGAACTTGGGGGCTTAGTGAATTCCATGCATGTTTTTTCCTGCGTTTCCATCTGAAACCTCCTTGAAATGCCCACGGGAGTGGAGAAGGAAGAGAAGAAGAAAAAGAAGGAAAAAGGAAGGGACATGGAGCAGAAAGGGGACAGGACTGGAGCTGGCAGGTTTCCGAGGACAGCCAGCCCACAGGGAGGCCGGCAGCAGGCGGCACAGGGGTGGCAGGCAGGAAGGACCAGTGAATGGGAGTGGGGGGTGGGACTTCAAAGGGAGCCCCTCCCTCCTCCTCTCCCAGCCGGCAGGACCTGTTTTAGACAAGCTTATGACCCTTTCAAGTGACCTATCCAGCACGTCCCATGTAAATGCCACATGTATTGAACACAGGCAAAGGGACCTTGTAAATGAGGAAGAAATTACTCTGACTTACTGCTCTTGACTTATAGAATGTGTCAACTCAGTTACAACTATGTATTACATAATTTAAGGATACTTAAAAGTTGAAGTGACCAGAGTTATTTTGTAACACCAGTGGGAAAATAATTTTGTCTCAGTTTGTAAGGGTTGCTCTTGAACACACTTGCCCATCAGGAAAACATTTGAGAAAGTCTGCTTTAGGCCATGGCAAAGCCGCTTTCACTGGATGACTCTCCTGCTAATCACAGCCATAAACTCTGTATCGAGTATGAAGAACAACAGTTTGAAGGCATCAGAGATGGACGAAAGCAGATGGAAGCCAGAAGGACATGGTCCTGGAAGTAAATGAAGCCATCCTGCCCCCACCCCCAGGGGCATCGCCCGTTCCCTGGGGGCCGAGAACGAGGCGATGCTAAAAGCTGGGGAGGAGCAGGAAGGGAAGGGAGGG
>NW_011889196.1:521595-523307 GCF_000151845.1 Pteropus vampyrus
GCAGGACCTGTTTTAGACAAGCTTATGACCCTTTCAAGTGACCTATCCAGCACGTCCCATGTAAATGCCACATGTATTGAACACAGGCAAAGGGATGTTGTAAATGAGGAAGAAATTACTCTGACTTACTGCTCTTGACTTATAGAATGTGTCAACTCAGTTACAATTATGTATTACATAATTTAAGGATACTTAAAAGTTGAAGTGACCAGAGTTATTTTGTAACACCAGTGGGAAAATAATTTTGTCTCAGTGTGTAAGGATTGCTCTTGAACACACTTGCCCATCAGGAAAACATTTGAGAAAGTCTGCTTTAGGCCACGGCAAAGCTGCTTTCACTGGATGACTCTCCTGCTAATCACAGCCATAAACTCTGTATCGAGTATTAAGAACAACAGTTTGAAGGCATCAGAGATGGACGAAAGCAGATGGAAGCCAGAAGGACGTGGTCCTGGAAGTAAATGAAGCCATCCTGCCCCCACCCCCAGGGGCATCGCCCGTTCCCTGGGGGCCGAGAACGAGGCGATGCTAAAAGCTGGGGAGGAGCAGGAAGGGAAGGGAGGGCGAGCGTGCAGGACGGCTGAGGGCCGGCCCATGGCCCTGCCTGACGAGGCTGGCATGGCCGCAGGGCCTGGAGCTGTAAGCACCAGGCAAGGGGCATCCTTATTGGTGGACGGAGGCAGCGCGTCTGGATGGGGCTGAGAATCTTCATCTGTGACGTTTCCCAGGGGTGCGGAAGGTGTGGGCCTGGCTTAAGAGCCGCTGGTCCCTCCTACCCCAGGCCGCATTAGTGCCCAGGGTGAGTGGAAAGCGGAGCCGGCCCGAGCTAGCTCCCTGCTCCAGGCGGCAGGCCAAGGAGGGACAGCTTCTTGGTTCCCCAGGGCTGCCATCGCCTTGGTCGTCCCCCTCCTGCCTGTGGACTCTGCCAGTGAGGAGCAAATGCAGGGCCGCTGTCACTCCAGAGCCTATGGCTGCTCAGTCACAATGAGAACACGTAGGTTAAAGGGTCGCGTGGCACGCCGAGAGCGTGGTAACCGCGAACTGTGCCGGCTGGATCTGTTTACCCTGCCGAAACATGAGTCCGTGTTTAAGTGACACTGGATAGCCACCCAGCTCACGGTTACGCGCCCGACAACCCTTTGAGAAGAGATTTCATCTGGCCAGAGACGGCACCTGTGAACCGCCACATGAGTCCCCTGCCCGTGATTTCTCTGAGCGACACTGAACGAAGTTGCCAGGACCCTTGGGGATACTCCAGCCCTCGTCAGGGAGGAGTGGGGTGCCAGCAAGACTCCCGCCACGGTGGCCTGCAGGTGGTGACCTTACCAGTGATTTTGCTTTTCCTAGTTTTTTTTCTTTTTTTTCTGTTTCTATAACAAATGAATGTATTTCATGTTCAGAAAAAGGAAATGCTCTTATAAAATTATCTGTGGGACTGGAGTAGTTTTTGCGTGGTCGCTGGTCCTGGTGCCAGGGACGTCCTGGGACGCCGCGGGTGTTCTGCGTCCTGCGCAGGACCAGCAGCTGTGGGCACCTGGCGGGCTGACCACTGAGTGCCCAGTGGGGCGGGTCTGGGCTCCCCGGCTTCTCCGAGGCCTCATGGCCAGGGAGCGAGCAGAGGCAAGGCGACGCTGAGAGGGGGTCCCGCAGGGTTTCAGGGGCGCCCACGGCCCTTCGCGGCTCTCCATGCCTTGTCACCGGGTGAGAACCAG
>NW_011889196.1:523357-524155 GCF_000151845.1 Pteropus vampyrus
TGTGGACTCTGCCAGTGAGGAGCAAATGCAGGGCCGCTGTCACTCCAGAGCCTATGGCTGCTCAGTCACAATGAGAACACGTAGGTTAAAGGGTCACGTGGCACGCCGAGAGCGTGGTAACCGCGAACTGTGCCGGCTGGATCTGTTTACCCTGCCGGAACATGAGTCCGTGTTTAAGTGACACTGGATAGCCACCCAGCTCACGGTTACGCGCCAGACAACCCTTTGAGAAGAGATTTCATCTGGCCAGAGACGGCACCTGTGAACAGCCGTATGAGTCCCCTGCCCGTGATTTCTCTGAGCGACACTGAACGAAGTTGCCAGGACCCTTGGGGATGCTCCAGCCCTCGTCAGGGAGGAGTGGGGTGCCAGCAAGACTCCCGCCACGGTGGCCTGCAGGTGGTGACCTTACGAGTGATTTTGCTTTTCCTAGTTTTTTTTCTTTTTTTTCTGTTTATATAACAAATGAATGTATTTCATGTTCAGAAAAAGGAAATGCTCTTATAAAATTATCTGTGGGACTGGAGTAGTTTTTGCGTGGTCGCTGTTCCTGGTGCCAGGGACGTCCTGGGACACGGCGGGTGTTCTGCGTCCTGCGCAGGACCAGCGGCTGTGGGCACCTGGCGGGCTGACCACTGAGTGCCCAGTGGGGCGGGTCTGGGCTCCCCGGCTTCTCCGAGGCCTGATGGCCAGGGAGCGAGCGGAGGCAAGGCGACGCTGAGAGGGGGTCCCGCAGGGTTTCAGGGGCGCCCACGGCCCTTCGCGGCTCTCCATGCCTTGTCACCGGGTGAGAACCAG
>NW_011889196.1:524947-526590 GCF_000151845.1 Pteropus vampyrus
CTGGACTTCCCCAGCTTCTGGAGGCACCCACATCCATGGCTCCAGGTGCCTCCCTCCATCTTCAGAGCCAGCAGTGGCACTGAAGTCCTTGTCACGTGCATGGCGCTGACACCGAGCCCCTCCCACTTACAAGGACCCTCGTGATTAACAAGGCCCACCCCGCTGAGGCAAGGCCCTCCTGCTACCTAGGTCAGCCGGCGAGCAAACTCCAGGCTGTCTTCAGCCCGACGCCCCTCGCTATGGTGAGGTGACACAGGCACGGGTCTGGAGACGGCGACACGGACCTCTTTGGGGGCTCGTTCTGGCATCCACACCCACCAGGATGCTTGGCACATTGTAGGCATACAATGCAGGTTTCTTAATTAAAACAAAACAAATAAATACAGCTTTAAATTCGTTCACAGGCTATTGAATCGACCTGTTCTCGCCGTATTGTCTTATGAACATGTGTTATTTTCTGTGTTTAAGACGTCACTTTTCCTCTACCTTAAATCTCTATGACAGTTGCCAAAGTTTCCAAAGACATAGCTTCTTGTGCGTCCTCAGTGCAGACCGGCAGAACCTCGAGCCACGTGCAGTCTCGGCGTGACGACTCAGTGACCAGAAGGCAGGCCACCACGTCAGAGCCGAGCAGCAGCGCCGTGGCGGGGTCCGAGGGCCCATGTCGGCTCCCGCATGCCGCAGCCTGGCGCTGAGCCCACCCCCCCCCAGCCTGGCAGACAAGGCCGGGCCCAGTCAGTTAAAACTGAGCCGTGTTGGTCGGCAATGCGGCTGGCGCCATGCCTGCGAGATCTGCCTTCTCCTTAGAGCCCATCTGGAGGTTGCTCTCTGGGTCCTGACATTCGTCCCACAGTCACAGCAGGGTAGGACGTGCACCCTGGGGCCCCGAGAGCTTGGCCGAGATGTAAACCTGGAAGCTGCACAATTGTAAGTAGGCTGACGGCAGGCATTCTGCAGTGCAAATCGGAAGGAAGAAAAGCTGCTTCGGGCTCCGTGCGCAGAGTCCTCGTCCAGCAGGCCGTGGAAAGCTGGAGACGCTGTGCACACAGAGACCAGGCCCAGCTCCCTGTTGGGGGGAGGCAGAAGCAGCAGGCTGGAGTCGTGAACCTCTGACATTGTCCGCGACAGAGTGCAGGGTGAGCACCCGTCCGCTGCTCGGGGGCAGTCCGTAGCTTCTCGAGGGCAGAACGTCCACTCACGAGATACCAGGGGAGGACGCTCAGATGGGGCACCCACGCGGCTCGCTCCAGCTTCTGAGCCATCGGGAGAGTTCCGTTTCTCGGGCCTTGGCTCAGCCTGTCCGAAGCACGCGCTGGCTAGAGTCAGCAGCAGCGTCAGACGTTCCATACCCAGATCTGGTGTCGGGAGGCAGATGACAAGAGAAAGGGAAGCGGCTGGGGGACACGGCACAGTCACCGAGCGCCACCCTCCCAGCTCCCGCTCGACGCCTCAGCCCAGGTGTGGAGGCTGAGCTCGCTCTGCTCGGCCGAGGTTCTGTTGGCAGGACGCGCCTCATCCACCTGCCGTTGGCCGAGACCTGGCCAAGGGGTTGCTGCCCACTCCTGCCACCTGCTTAGTCCAGGGGCGTGGGGGCTCACGGGGCTGGCCGACATCACCCGCAGTGCTATTGTGAGAAGGAGGCT
>NW_011889196.1:526640-533764 GCF_000151845.1 Pteropus vampyrus
GAGCCGTGTTGGTCGGCAATGCGGCTGGCGCCATGCCTGCGAGATCTGCCTTCTCCTTAGAGCCCATCTGGAGGTTGCTCTCTGGGTCCTGACATTCGTCCCACAGTCACAGCAGGGTAGGACGTGCACCCTGGGGCCCCGAGAGCTTGGCCGAGATGCAAACCTGGAAGCTGCACAATTGTAAGTAGGCTGACGGCAGGCATTCTGCAGTGCAAATCGGAAGGAAGAAAAGCTGCTTCGGGCTCCGTGCGCAGAGTCCTCGTCCAGCAGGCCGTGGAAAGCTGGAGACGCTGTGCACACAGAGACCAGGCCCAGCTCCCTGTTGCGGGGAGGCAGAAGCAGCAGGCTGGAGTCGTGAACCTCTGACATTGTCCGCGACAGAGTGCAGGGTGAGCACCCGTCCGCTGCTCGGGGGCAGTCCGTAGCTTCTCGAGGGCAGAACGTCCACTCACGAGATACCAGGGGAGGACGCTCAGATGGGGCACCCACGCGGCTCGCTCCAGCTTCTGAGCCATCGGGAGAGTTCCGTTTCTCGGGCCTTGGCTCAGCCTGTCCGAAGCACGCGCTGGCTAGAGTCAGCAGCAGCGTCAGACGTTCCATACCCAGATCTGGTGTCGGGAGGCAGATGACAAGAGAAAGGGAAGCGGCTGGGGGACACGGCACGGTCACCGAGCGCCACCCTCCCAGCTCCCGCTCGACGCCTCAGCCCAGGTGTGGAGGCTGAGCTCGCTCTGCTCGGCCGAGGTTCTGTTGGCAGGACGCGCCTCATCCACCTGCCGTTGGCCGAGACCTGGCCAAGGGGTTGCTGCCCACTCCTGCCACCTGCTTAGTCCAGGGGCGTGGGGGCTCACGGGGCTGGCCGACATCACCCGCAGTGCTATTGTGAGAAGGAGGCTCTGTGGCCTGGCAGCAACCCAGAGCCATGGCACAAGCCTACAGGGCCAGGCGACAGGCTCCTGACCACAGGAAGCTCGCACCTGGTGACGGAGCCCGACGTGCCGGTCAGGGTGTCCCCTGCGGGGTCTCTGCCGCAAAGAGGCCGGAGCACTGGGCAGCGCAGGCGGGGACAGCTCACACCACTGGGGGCTTAGCAGGGCGACAGTCATTGGACAATCTGGGTAGTGGTCAGGGCCTGCCTTGCTCATCCGGCCCTCGCTCAAAAATATGGACATAATCTGCTTCTGCCTCCCTGTGCTCCGGCCGTGGCCAGGCTGGTTTTTGTGAGCTAACGTTTTACTTGTGAAGGTTCTCACTCGTGCTGTAGTTAAAACTGTCCGGAAGTTACACGGACGAGGTGTTAACAGCTTAGCGCTCGTCAGTAACACGTCACCCTCTGTTGTCTCAAGCGAACAGTGATACGTAGACCTAAAACAACATAGCCCTCCGTGACTTGTGTCCTGTTCTTCGTGCTGGGGTATGACGAAGTATTCCCCATCCCCGACAGCCCACGGTTAGGTGGGGTGCAACTTTTGGAGGGTGAATATTTTCTCCAGTCTTCCCATCCTTGGGACTAAGCCAGGCCTCTGGTAGCCACTGGTGTGGCGACAGCCTCCCAGAGTCCAACAGATGAACCAAGCTGGACACAACCTCACACCCTCTCCAACACCTCCACGGGCGATCTCGCAGGGCGAGCAAGAGGGGAAGAGAGGTTAGCACGCAGGCGGCACGCGAAGGCCCACGCGGTCCCTCAGACGCGGCACCTTTGGTGTGACAGTCTGGACCAGCTGGCCTGGCATGGCGAACACCAGCTTGGTCACCACACTGAGTGACAGGGTACATGGGAGGGGCAGCTGGTCGGGGGCCACAATGAGTGACTCAGCAGATGCCTGGTCCCACGCAGCGCTGGCCCAGCAGACAGGACCTGCCACGTGTCCGCGGGGCGCACCTCCTTCTCTGCTCTCTGCCAGCTGCTTCTCTAGGCCTCACCTGGCTCGGGCACAGCGGAACGGGAAATGACACTTGGTTTCCTTGTCTGCAAACCGGGGATCCTAAAGCCTTTGCAGGCCTGTCGTGAGGGTTAGAGGCGATTTATGAAAAGCAACGTGCCTGGCACAGACGCCGTCATCTACAAATGCCTGCTGTTCCCCTACTCCTGGGTGGGACAGCCGGAATGAGGCCAGGCCACCAGCCAGCGTCCCCACAGCCAGGAGGCCACGAGCGTAACCCGTCCTCTGTGTACACAAAGGGGTAGTCCGCCTCAGCTGAGCCGGCTCCCTCCGTGGCCGACGGTCTCGACCACGACCGGCCTGCCCGGCACTCGGCAGTGTCCGCGTGTCATGAAGCCGTTTGTGACAGGCACAGGCATTGGTGCTGGAAACACAACCGAATAATTTTTACGATTTTGTAGGTTCACAGGCGGCATCTTCTCACTGTGACTGCACATGAAGGAAGGGGTGTTTTAAGAAGGTCCCAGATCCCATGGGGCCTCTAACCTTGTGACCTCATCACCTCCCAAGCTCCCTCTCCTAACACCGTCAACAAGTGAACTTGGGGTGGGGGTTCAGACCACAGCAATCGGTAAGCATTTGAGGAAGACGATTCTGCTTCAGTGTCAGGTAGGTTCAGTATCCCTTAGCCACCTCCTTTAAATCCTGACCCTTTACCTGCATAAGGTGGGAGTCTTGGCTGTTTCTCTTACCTCACCTCACGCTCCCTTCTGGGTTCAGTTAATATTCCTTTCACAAACAGAGGCCCGGGAAGAAATGATAATCCTGGAATCTGAGAAAAGAAAGACGGTAGACAAGAGATAAGCAAGTAGGTGAGCTCCTGGCCGCCCCGACAAGTCAGTGCAAGGACTTCTCATGGAAGTTGGCGAGATATTTTTTCCCTTTTTAGAGTGTCTATTAAGCCAGCTCCATCAGCCTGTCAATGTTTGTCAAAACGAATTTCCTCTGTAGCTGCTCCAAGGGTGATTCTGAATGACTTCACATCTCACCAGATGGTCATTTGTCAACCACTGAATGCTGTTTACAAAGGCTGTTAAGTCTCCACTGGCCCAGGGAATTGCTCAATTGGTACAATGCACTGCCATTAGCTTCCAGTTGGCAGAAGCTGCAGGAGCCAAACAATCGTCATGGACTAAAGAATAAAATAAAAACGGTGTGTGCCGTCACGCCCCGCGTGGTTTAACACCCCCTTTCTTAAGGACCTTATATGCCCTTTGTGCAGATGTGTGATGCCTGCCACTCAGTGCTGGTGAGTCCTCTCTGCCTCTGCCAGGAAGCAGCTCGAGGAGACAGGGCCTGTCGCAGGTCTGCGGAGCCTGAGAAGGGAGCCCTGACCTCGATTGGGTTCAGCTCTGACTCCTGTCTTGGCTGTTGGCTTAGGTTGGTCTGGAGATTTGGTCCCCGGGTGTCATTTTTCATGTACAAAACAAACGGTAACAATAGCACCCACCCCCTGGTCGTGACCCGCCTCCCCCCTTCCAGGCCTGAGGATTCAATGAGAGGACACAGCTGGTGCTCAGGGAGTGTGAGTATTGTTGAGGCCCCAGCAATGATCCCCCCTTTCTGTATACAGTGCCCTAGAAAACATTTCACCATCATTTCATCACCTGCCTGGCACGGGCCAAGCGCCTTACCCATTAACTTCGCGTGGGAGACAATGAAACCGAGCCAGACCTCAGTGGAACACGGCGCCGTCTACTCACCCTTCGGAAGCCACTGTCCTCACCTCAGATGTCTTCTCCCAGTCTGAACTAACACCCTCCAGGGCGCAGAATGCGCTGCCTACTCTGGTTCTGGTAGTGCCCGGCCTTTCTCTCCTGTAACTTGGTAGGTTGCCTAACAGCATTTGTCAACACCCGGTGCACTTCTGGTCATAATTGCAACACACTTCTGTGGGTGTGCAGAAACCACGGTGTTCAAACTAAGTGGCCGTGGGTTACAGTAACGGCTGGAGTAGGGCCTTCCGTTCCCTCGTCACGCAGAAACCCCAGTGAACCGCATTACAGGGAGAGTCTCCAGTTTGCATTGTTTCATTTAGATAAAAAATCACTGCAAACATTATAATTGTGAAAAATTGCTTGTAACAAATCTCACTACGACAGTAATGTCATGACACCGAGCTTGGGAACCACGGTCTCTACTTCTAACTTGACTTTCAACGTCTAGGCAGTTCTCACCGGATTGTGTTATAACAGGTTTAGGAGCAAATTGTCAGTTGGTATTTCAGACTCTGAAACGTGTTTTCCCATAAGCAGTGTAATCAAACATAGCTGGGTTCTCAGGCTCTCCTACCACAGACATCCACCCATGATGAGGCTGAAGGGGGCTGGAAGTCCACGGTGTCACTGCCTGACTCACCTGGGAGTGCCGGGAAGAAAGGTCATTGTAGGCGAAGGTGGGAACCAGCCAGGAGGCAGGGAGGCAGGGAGGCCTCAGGCAGGGGGAAAGCCAGGTAGGAGAAAGGTGAGCACAGGCATTTGGTTGTTACTTTTCAAGGAAGTGATTTTGTACTGCTGCTCAGAGCCATGCATTTCATTCGCTTGCTAAGATAAACACTGGACCCACCATGTAAACGTTTCTTTCATTTCCCTCGCATTTATTTTCTTCCTCCTCTTGGGTGTGAGTGGTGAATTCTTGGACCATGGTTTCAGGAACTGGAGGGCCTAGAAAATACTTTTTAAATTTTTATTGTGGAAGATGTCAAACATACACTAGAGCGAACAGTAATGCAGAACCCTACGTGGAGACTATCACCCTTTGTAATGGTGATCAGCTCATCGACCATCTTCCCAGTTTAACACAGCAATTTCCATGTCCCCCACCTGGCGTTAGGAGAGTTTTGTTCTGTTTGGTGGATTCCCGGAAGAAGGACATTCTTATTCTTCCGCCAAGTGTTCCGGTCATGCATGGATGCTGAATTTCATCAAATACTTTCCTTGCGTGCTTGATAACATCTATTTATTTAAATTTTTGTGGCGATGTTCATGAGTGAGGCTGGCATATAACCTGCCTTTCTCGCGCTGCGCTTTCCCGGTTGGGGAGAGTGGCGGCCCTCGGCTCCCGCAGACGCGCTTCAGTGGAGTCCGCGGCGGGCCCATTGCGCCCCGCGGCCACGACCGCGGCCCCCGAAACCCCGAGATCGCAGATTCTCCGAGATCCTCGCACGCCCAAGACCCCCGACTCCCCGGACTCCCGAAATCGCCGTAGACCCCCGGATCTCCAGGACCCTCTGAGATCCCCGAGCCCCGAGTCACGTGCCCCGGAGCGGAGCGGGGCGGGGGCAGCACAGACTCCCAGGGCGGCAGGGACTGAACCTCCGCGCGGCCCCTCCCTGCTGTCCACGCCGCCCAGCCCGCCGGCCCTTTGACCCCTGTCAGGAGGACCTCCGGCCGGGCGGGGGCGCTGTGCGAGGCGGAGGCGTGCGAGGGAGGCGCAGGGAGCGCCCGGAAGTGACGCTATCGAGCGGAAATCCCGCCCCGCCCTCCGCGGGAGGTTCCGCTCACTGGCTTTCGTCCCTCGTGGCCGACCGCCGGCATGGCGCACTACAACTTCAAGAAGATCACGGTGGTGCCCTCCGCCAAGGTAGGCGCCGGGGGCCTTCGCTCTCGCCTTCCTCCTCGGCCCCGCCTGGCTCCGCCGCCAAGGCCACGTCCTCTGGGGATTAGGGCCCCCCGGGGCCGGCGGTGCCCCAGAGCGGCGGGGACGCGCCTCAGATTAGGGTCCCCCCAGACGACACGGGTCCCGCCCCGAGAAGAGGAAGGGAGTCGGGGGAAACTTCGGGTCTCAAGTACCGTTGGAACCGGCCCCTTGGGAGTTCACAGAAGCTGGTGGACGGAGGAGGTGGAGACCCCAGGCCGGACGTCGGGCCCCTCCCGGCGCTGACGGTCCTGTGGGCCTCTGACCGCTGGTCCGTCTGCAGGGGGTCCGCGCACAGCTCTGCTGTCCTCCATCACCTTACGTACCCTAGGGAATTGTAAACTGGGTTTTAGTTTTACCCATTGTTTCATGCACTTTCAAAGTCAGAGATGCACAAATTGGGATTGTAGGGTTCTGTCTCTTTTAAGTATTTTTTTCTGATCTATGCTTCAGTTGTATGACTACTTAAGTTTCAAAAGTATTTGGAAATTAAGATAAAAGGAAGTTTGGGATAAAATTTGTTTCAACAGCCATTTATAGTGTTCTTAGATGTTAGTCTAGTAACATCTAGAATAACCTTCCGCCTGGCGGAAGGTTTCAAATAAGTGAATGAAAAGTAGACTTTTTGGTGTAACTCTGCCTCATGTTTTTTAATTGCAGGACTTTATTGACCTGACATTATCGAAGACTCAAAGGAAGACTCCAACAGTTATTCATAAACATTACCAGATCCATCGCATTAGACATTTTTACATGAGAAAAGTCAAATTCACTCAACAGAATTACCATGACAGACTGTCACAGATTCTAACAGATTTCCCCAAATTGGACGTAAGTGACTCTGGGGGCCACAGATGGTTATGTAAATGTGAACCTTCAGATAACTGGTGTTTACCAGTTGGGTCTACTCATCTGACAGATAGTCAAGGAGACAGGAGATAACTGACTCGTCAAAGTTCACTTAGTGAGTTAGTGGCAAAGCTGGGAATGGAACGTAGGGTTTTTGATTCCTTACGTTCTTCCTTTCCCCCAACCCAGCCCCATCTAAGGGGTCACAGAGCTGCCTCTGGAAGCTCTGCAGCCTCAGCTTGCACGGGCCAACCCAAGTTCTCCAGGCTGTGACCGGATCCAGGCCCAGGCCCTGGTGGCTTGTCACCTTGTGTGGCTTCCTCACCTTCCTCTTCTCAAAGCTCCTTTTCCTGCCCAAGTTGGGTCAGTAGCCTGAAGTCTGCTGTTGTTTATGGACTAGTTGGTTCATCAGCCGATGACGGTCAGTTCAGCACTGGTCGCCTTCTTCATCGGTGAGAAGAAATCACGTGGGGAATGCTCTGACTTCTCCGTTAAGCCAGGCAGGTTGAACTCGGTACTGCTGCATAGTGCATTTTTCCCATTTATTTAGCTGCTGTAGAAAGCTAGCTGGACACTGCCTGTGGGGTCCCTGTGTAGGGTCACGCGGTGGTGAAGGACATGGGGCTAGCAGGCAGTGAGAATCTAAACTGCCAGTGCCCCAAAGTCATCCTTGCATATCGGTGAAGGAGAGAG
>NW_011889196.1:534819-546741 GCF_000151845.1 Pteropus vampyrus
GATCTGAGAGGGGAGTGGCCAGATGCCAGGGAGTGGACGCATCAGGAGGGGCTGGCCAGCTGTCGTGTGGGAAGAGCTCTGCGGCATAGAGGGATAGCTGGAGGTCATTGGTGTGAGCTGTTCCAATGGCATGTTAGAACCCACTAGCGTGGGTTCACGGGGATGGTGGAGGGACACGGTACCTCTCTGGGGCATTGCCAAGGAGGCGGGCAAAAGGGAGGAGGGGTTGCGGCTTCAAGGGAGTGTCACAACTTTTTAGATTTTGGGGGAAATGACAGCATGTTGTAGGCTGATGGGAATGGCCAGGTGGAGAGGGAGGACTGCAGCCCAGTCGTTGAGGTGTGAGGGGTGGGGTCCGATGCACAGATGGGGACGTGGCCTTGTCTGGGTCTGAGGACAGCTGCTGTAAAGAGGTAAGGGAGCATTCTCGGTACAGCTCTGGGTGGGTGGAAGTGACAGCCGGGTTGGCTTCCCTGTGACTGCCTGTGTCCTCAGAACAGACAGCTATTGGCCAGGAGGGAGAGCTGGGGATGGGGCAGTGGTGTGCGCTGTCTCCCCAGGAAATGATTGAGTGTCATTTACACAGAGGGATGACAAAACTATTGCCAGACTGACCCCTCGCTTTTCTGTTACAGGACATTCATCCTTTTTATGCGGATTTGATGAACATCCTCTATGACAAAGACCATTACAAGTTGGCTCTGGGACAGATAAACATTGCCAAAAACTTAGTGGACAAGTAAGGTATTGTCTTGATACGTTATATTTTATATTGTCAACAGTGAAAGGAACTTATGTGATTCTTTTCATTTCTTTAAGTGTTGCCAAAGATTACGTGCGGCTCATGAAGTATGGGGACTCCCTGTACCGCTGCAAGCAGCTGAAGCGCGCTGCCCTGGGGCGGATGTGCACCGTGATCCGGAGGCAGAAGCAGAGTTTGGAGTATCTGGAGCAAGGTACGGGTGGTGCGTGAGCAGAAGCGTGGTCTGGCATGTGTTCTGTTCAGGTCCTCGGTCCTCGTTGACAATGCATTTTTGAAATGTTTTTGTTTTTTAGAGAGGAGAGGATCAAGTTAGTTTTTCCAACCTAACCTATAAGAAATTTAATAGGTCAGTTATTGAAAAAGCAGTTAACACAGTATTTACAAATTAATAGTGCTATCAAGAAAATCTGTGTATCATTTTTAGTAGATAAGGCATATACATTATAAACCAGGAGAAAATGCCAAAAATATATTTAAAAGTAGAATAATCCATAGTTTCATCTATCATTGATTTTTTTCACTGACTTTAATTAGTTTTTAAATGCAGCTTTTATAACATATAATAGCATCAAACAGCCACTCCAGTTTTGTCACCCGATAGTTTTATATAATAGGACAGTTTCTGAATTAACATGATAGGTTTTATTGAAACATTTCAGTGACTTTTCACATGCGTGTATTTGCGACAAGATATCAAAACTTGGCTGCTGTGCCAGTGTCTTGGACGAGCTCTTTGGTCTTCAGGGTGGCCCGGTGGTATCACTGGTGCTGTGTGCACTGCAGTCAAGGCTCCCAGAGCAGGGATCCCGAATCCCCGGGATGCAGACCAGTACAGGTCCTGGCCCGTTAGGACCCAGGCTGTGCAGCAGGCGGGGAGTGGCAGGCGAGCGAGCAAAGCTCCATCTGTATTTATAGCTGCTCCCCAGCTCTGGCATCACCGCCTCAGCTCCTCCTTGGATCGTCAGGCACTAGATTCTTATAGGAGCACCGGTCCCTGGTGCCACAAAGGCTGGGGAACGCTGGCCTAAGGGGAGTTGTCACGTGGAGACGGCCCTCTGTCTGGCCAGGAAGATAAGGCGTGATCTGATCACTTGACTCGGTGTTTTTCCGAATGCTGTTTCTACATGAAACCGCATTCGGAAAAACACCGAGTCAAGTGATCAGATCACTGAGTCAAGCTGCGTGGATGCTGCTGAGTCATGTGTTTTGGGCCCCACCCTAGACCTGTGGGGCAGGAACCATGCGGTGGGGCTGAGGGTAGGACTTGCACTGCTGTCCTGTAGGCCATGGCACTCTGCAGCTGATGATGGGTCATTGTCTTCCTCATCGCTTATGTTGTGATGAGGGCTTTATGTGGGGGTGAGGGCCATACGACCACCAGCCTGGAGTGGGATGAAGCCAAGCAGGTTAGAGTTTCTGTGTTTGTCTTGTGGAATTAAGCACGTTTAATTTAAACTTCTCCCAGTGCGTCAGCATCTGTCCCGTCTGCCAACTATTGATCCGAACACGAGAACCCTGCTTCTGTGTGGGTACCCGAATGTTGGCAAATCCAGCTTCATCAATAAGGTTGGTCTGTCTCCAATGGTGACGCAGGTGACTGAGGACCTGCGGCCAAAGTGCTGCGTCCCGGCCATGTGCGGTAGAGGGGTTGGCTAGTTTCTAGTTGGTAAAACACTATGGGCTCAAAACCCCCTATTCTCGAGAGAGGGTTGGTCCATCCGCACCTAGACGTGTTGCTTTCACAGTAACCATTTTTTTGGTTCTTGGGTGCAAATTTCTAAAGAATTTAAGATGTTTAAGTACATTTTTGTGAAAATGCGCTGTCAGCTTTCACATACACCGCTTGGTCCACGTGGTGGGAATGCTAAACCACCCTTTACATGCGTGAGTTTATTCATCGAGACCCAAGGGCACTCCTTAAGTGACATGGTGCTTCAGGACAGTCAGCTGACCTTGAGGGAACTGAGCAGAGTAGAAACAGCTTTTGAAACGTCACTTCAAACTGGCAGCAGCTCAGGTGCCAATAAAACAAATTGTGTTTGTGTGGCTACTTGCTACCAAGAGCAGTTTTGCTTTTAGGCTCTGTGGGTTTTTATTTCGTCCCCAAGCCGTGCTGACACGGTGACAGACCGAAGCTGTGCAGTGCCCTAGCTGAGGTTTCTAACGTTTATCAGCCGTGCCGTGGGGCCAAGATGGTGCCACTGAAATCAAGTACATTGAAATGGCGTAAAAATGAGTTTCTCAGTTACACTGACCACATTTCGAGAGATCGGGCAGCGTGTGGCCAGCAGCCCCCACATGGACAGTGCAGATGTAGGCCATTCCTGTCATCAAAGGAAGTTCCGCTGGGCTTAAGGGGTGACAGGAGCAGCTGGCCCATGTCCTCCTGGTGACAGCCCTCCTTGCCTTTCTGACACCGGATTTAGATCCTCCCCGAGCCGCGGTGTGAGCAGTGAGTTGTCACCTATCCTCGCAGTTCAGCGGTGGCGGGCTCGCCTCGGTGTTTCTTTTACAAAACGTGGAGCTGCGATTATGCTGCTTGAGAGGTAGTGAGGTGTAGAATTCCTACGTTTTTTTTTTGATTGGTTGCAGGTGACGAGAGCAGACGTGGATGTCCAGCCTTACGCATTTACGACCAAGTCTCTGTTTGTCGGACACATGGATTATAAGTACCTGCGTTGGCAGGTGAGAGTGTTCGCCTCTGAATGTATGGCAGACGTCCCGGTGTTTGTAGGGTGGGGCTGAGCCCTGTGGGCCCAGTATGTCTGTCCGGGTGTCGGTGTACCAGTCGGGAGGCCGAGGAGAGGGTTAGACTTGGGGTTGCAGAAGGGGGGTTCTCATTCCTCTGCTAGGGTCCCCGGGGGCAGCCAGCTACCAGGAAGGCTCTGCATTGTGTTAATGGTGGTGCTGTTGGTGGAAGTCCCCCGTCACCATCTCTGACCCACCATTAGAAGTGGCATTTGCTAAACAACTTCAGCAGCATGAAGCAGTCTGTTCCCACAGGTCAGCTTAACCTGTGTAAGCAACACAGGAGCGCCTGTCCCGTGGGCGTGCTGGCTAGCGAGTCCAGGCCTCTGCTCTGTGACGTCGCCGAGCAGACGGGCTCAGTGCCTCGCTGGCTCCCTAACAAGCTCTGCAGGCCGTGCCCCTCCTCTCCTTCGTGGCTTGGCTCTGTGCGGCCTGCGTCTGTCAGTTGGTCTCGTCAGGGTGGCTTTGGGTGCGTGCCTGCCCTGGGCTGTGCTGGATGGCAGGCGTGTGAGCCCGTGTGGGCCAGTGTGACGCTTGGACGTCAGGTTGTAGATACCCCGGGGATTTTGGACCAACCTCTGGAGGACAGGAACACCATCGAGATGCAAGCCATCACGGCCCTGGCCCACTTGCGCGCCGCCGTGCTGTATGTGATGGACGTGTCCGAGCAGTGCGGGCACGGGCTGCAGGCGCAGCTGGAGCTCTTCCGGAACATCCGGCCTCTGTTCGTGGGCAAGGTGAGTGGCGGGCAGTGCCCCAGCCCCGCCTGCTGTGGGGAGGCGGCCACGACCTCACTGCCTGTGTTCTTGTCCAGCCTCTCGTGGTCGTGGCCAACAAGTGCGATGTGCGGAGGATAGCCGAGCTCCCCGAAGACAGCCAGGTGAGTCGCTCCGGCATGAGTCTGTCTGCCGGGTTTCAGATGGAGCTGGGAAGCAAGAGTCGTGCCCGTCGGTTTTCCCCGTCGCAGTTGAGGCCATGTCCTTGATGGGTTAGCAGAGCTGGCTTTATGAGGACTGTGTCAGTGGCTGCATCTGAAACTTCTCGATTGCCGCGTGTTCAGAGGCTGGAAACATCCGTGCGTGTGACCATTTGGCGCACGTAGCCCTTGGGAGACGTGCTCACATGGGAGGGGGCTGTCCTGGCACTGGGGCCTAAAGGGGCATGCAGCACAGGCCCCGGGCAGTCGGGCACGGCAGTCCTTTCAGAATAAGTTTCGGGGTGGCAGGGGACTCTGTGTTGCCCACATGCCTCCGCACAGTCTGGTGGAGTGGGCTGGGGACGGAGTGAATGCACAGGTATCTGACACTTCTCAGAATCGGCACCTGTCATGTCTGCTGCACCTCCAGGGGGCAGGGGTGGGGGCCCTGGTTCTGCAGACAGAGTGGACACTGCAGCCCCATCAATGGTGTCTGCCAGGATAGGCGCCGTGACAGACTTTGCACTGGCACGGGAGTTCTCAGGCCATGGCCCGACCAGCAGCGTCGGCATTACCTTCCCGTGGTGACATGTCCTAGAGGCAGGGCCCACCAAGTCACACGGGCCGGTGACCCAGTGGCCCGGGCTTGAGCGGCGCCCGGTGCTGGGCGCACGCTGGAGGTTGGGAGCCACTGTGGCGGGATGATGTGCTCGGTCTGGCAGCATCGCCTGAGCAGACTCAGAAGGCAGAGGAGGGTCTTGAGGAGGTGCACACTGCTGCCTGGCCCTCCTGTGCGATGCGGACGCCACTCATGGCTTGATGACATTTCAGGTTTTCAGACAGCCCTGCAGCTTCCTCGGGCTGTGCGGCCTGGTTAGGATTCGCTTGTCTCAGAGAGGACCAGGTACCTCTTGAGTAATCTCCGTTTTTTGGGTTAAAAGTGCTGGAGGGTGGAGGAGGGGACAGTAGGGCACCAGGAAGGCCAAGGGACTGTCACGTGGAGGCTCGGGCTCTGAGGTCCATGGGCTCGAATCCGGCCTTACCGCCTGGCTGCGTGCCGGGGGGGCCACCTCTCTGGACGCGCTAGTAGCAGCGGCGCCCTCGGGCTGTTCACAGTGACGTTGGGCAGGGACCCAAGGGGTAGTGAGCGCTGTGGCAATGTTGTCTGGGTGGCGCCATCGTGGAGCCTGTATTTCCCAGTGCTCTGGCTCTGTTGGAGCTACATGTTGGTTGCCACCCCATCAGATGTGGATGCTGTCACCTCGTGCTCAGGCAGGTGCAGGGAGCGTCTTACTCGGGTCCCCTGCCAGTCTGTGGTGGCACTGGTTCTCCAACCCGGCGTCCCTAGGACCAGTGCTCTTTGTAGGAAGGGGTCTGACCTGCAGGGTGGACCCTGTAGTGGGGAAACGGCCCTTTCCAGGGCAGCTAAACAGATGAGACCGGTCGCCTGTGTCTGGTCGTGGTCGCGGTCCTGGCCGCGGCTGGTGGCGGTGCACGGCGAGGTCCCTTCTCTTGGAGTGTGGCGGTTTATAAGGCGCTGGACACATAGACGTCTCCGTGATGTTCTCGAAGGAGTTCTCATCGGTACGGAGACCAGATTGTTATAAAAAGTCAGTTTGAAACGTTCTTTTAAAAAAAATTCATCTCTTGATCTTCCAAGTTTCTTTTTGGAGAGTAAGATCTCTCAGAATATCCCAGAAAGCTTCTGGTTTGCTTGCAGTAGTCTGGTTGATTCTCCCAGTTATTTGTATTTTAGCAACCACCAAAGGACGTGGGGAAAGATAAAAAACTTTTTGGAAGACATCTTTTGAAAGAGTTAAGAAGTAAACGGCAGTGCCCATTGGAGAGGCAGTAAGATTTGTTTACAGAGACCTGGGAATAATGCGTGTCATTTTTCTTTGTATTCCCAGAAAATATTTATGGATTTGCAGGCTGAAGGATTTCCTGTGGTGGAGACCAGCACCTTGACAGAGGAAGGGGTCATTAAAGTGAAAACAGAGGTCGGTGTCGGGTGCTTTTCTGTCTTCCTTTGGCATTAGCGCATCAGCCGCAGGACGCAGGCTTCTCTGCAGCTGTTGCCAGCACGAGCATTGGCAGTGGCACTGGCAGGGGCCTGTCCTCGTCCCACTCGCCCTGCCGAGGGTGGGTCCTTGAGAACACACGGCACTGTGCGATGCGCCCACTGCTGGCTCTCTCTCTTTCCCGCCTGTGTCCCTGTCTCTCTGGATCCTGTCCAGAAGTGGAAGGAAAAGTGGTTAGTGGGAGCAGCCTGAGGCGTGTCCTGATGGATGTCACAGGATTCTAACATTTTCGCTTCGGTATTTTTACCTGAAATAAAAAGAAAAGGCAGCTGATACATTTGGTTTTACTCCTGCTCAGTTGCTCCCAAGTCCTGAGGTGGGACGTGACTCGAGCCAGGGTGGGCCTCTACTGAGCGCTGGTCACTGGAGGGAGACAGGGCCAGGAGGGGACATGGGAGCGCTCGGGCAGCTCTGCAGGTGCTGCCTGTTCTGGAGAGTTTGAAGGAGGTTACGTCCCTCCTGGAGGGTTGGGTCTGCCCTAGGGGACTTACTGGGCCTTGGGAGCCCCTAGGACTTTTAGCAACCAGAAGACACTAATGAGCAAAAGTGTGGATCAGGTTCCAGACTTCTGGAACATACCCTAGTTCTGGGTCCCTCCAGGATGGTGTGACAGGATGCCTTGTGACTCTGTGCCTCACGTTTGTACTTTCTTAGGCTTGTGACAGGCTTTTGGCTCATCGAGTTGAAACCAAAATGAAAGGAAATAAAGTGAATGAGGTGCTGAACAGATTGCATTTGGCTGTGCCAAACAAAAGAGATGACAAGGTAAGGTGGCCTTTGTAGAGAGCCCTAGACCCGGGACTGTGGCGTTGCCAACATGGTGGACACGCATGTGCCTTCGTCCAGGGGCCTCCGGTCTAGTCACACACACACACACACACACGGGTTTCACTTGTGGCCTTGAGTTTCTTTCTCAGACTGAAACATGCCACGTAAATCAAAAGGTGACAAATGAGTATGAGAACCTACTCGTCACTACACCAGAGGCACTGTTAAGTCTTGTTCATTTTTCCGGAAAAATCGTTGCTACAAAAGCATATTTTTTAAAAAATTTCAAACACAAATATATTAAATTTTGTGGGGTTTTTTTTGCCATTACAGACAGTGCTCAAGTGACATCTTTATACACAGTTCTTCGTTTTTCCTTGAAAATAGATCTGTAGAGTGAATTTTAAGGTGTGGCATTGAAAATGCCATCGAGGTGTACTGCGCTGATGGCTCCCAGCACCGTTGGTGGCGGGTGTTGGTGTCTGTCAGTCTGGTCGATTAAAGGTGGTTAAAGACGCAGTGGTGATCACTACGTCGCGTGTGCCAGCATCCGATTCTGACTTTGTATACCTGAAATGCATGTAACTTTGTGCCACGTTACACCACAGTTAAGCAAAGGTGCTTTAGCTGTGATGTATTCAACAACCAGTGCAGGGAGCACTTTTAATGAGCTTTTCAGTTTTTTCACTTCACATTGACATCTGATTTTTATATTAAGGAAATCAGAATCTTGTATGTCCTATAAAACTTTTTTTTTCCCCGTTATTTGCCTCTTGATTTGAGGGGAATTTTTTTAGCCTTAAAATATATTTTTAAACGATTAGCACGCGTTGGTATTTTTTCTATGGCCGCTGGGCTTTGCGTCATGCATAGAGATGTCTACTGTCCATTCCAGAAATATTTCTTCTGTATTTCAATGGTTTAAATTTTTTTTTTAATTTTACCTGTTTTGAGTCAACTTTGACTCAAGTTTCAGGTTTATTTTGTTCCAGGAAGCGGATGGAAGTAGGTACTAGGCTCTGTTTTCCGCTGGCTCGTCATCTGTCACAGGTTTAGGTCTTTCTTACTCAGGGAGCTGCTCTGTTCTCCCGTATGGTTTTCTTTGTCAATGTTCTCAGCAATCGTGATGTTCACATCTTCTAAGTGAACTTTAGAGCCGGCTCGTGGGGCCTGCCCAACTTCCACACCCTCTGCCATCCCCCTAATCATCTGCTGGCATGTCGGTGGTCTGGGCATGGTTTTACATTTCCTCTGCAGATGGAGAGTTTGCTTCTAGTGCTTCGTTTCTGTGCTGCAGCAAGGCGTTTTACTTGAACACTTCCATACTGTCTTCTCAGGAGAGGCCCCCTTTCATCCCGGAGGGAGTGGTGGCACGCAGGAAGAGAATGGAGACCGGGGAGCCGCGGAGGAAGAGGGTGGGTTCCTGTCGTCCTCACCAGTTCACTTGTGGAGGGCGGGGGCTGTGCGCGTGAGGGCTGGGGACTTAGCGCCTGGTGTCCACGCTGTAAGCTCTGAGGACAGGGCTGTGAAAGGTCCCTGCCTCGTGGGTGTGTCCCTCCAGGGGTCAGCAGGAGTTAGGATGGCTCTGCTGCCAGAAGTGGCGGGGGAAGGTTGGCCTTCAGGTCGGAGAGGTTATGGCACAGGGACGGGGCTCTGCAAGGTCAAGCTGCGACCGTGATTGTCGTGTTTTTTGTTGCAGGAACGAGATATTGAACTGGAACTGGGAGACGATTACGTGCTGGATCTTCAGAGTAAGGGCCGCGTGTCATAGCTGCTGTGAAACGCTCGTCGCACAGTGTCTCAGTGTGAGGGGCTGGCTGGGCTCTGCTGCCCCGCGTCCTGCCAGTTCCTTAGGGGGCGAGGTCCCGTGCTGGCGGGGTCCAGGCCCCCCGCCCTGAGGTTTGCTGTCTTGTTGGATGAGGGGCAGTCTGCGGCTTCCGTAGCACGCAGATGTGGAGCAGGTCGATCCTGACCACGGGCTGCTGTTGGTGCCTTTTCGCTTCGAGTGCGCCTTTCGATGTTCCTCTCCTCCTGGGGTCGCTTCGTCGCGTGCGGCGTCTGGAGTGGTTCATGAGCACGTGCCTCGCTCACGCAGGGTCAGATACAAATGCTCCGCTGTCTTTACTGGGCGGCGCGACTCACATAAGCCATGACTTGTTTTGGCTCGTGGTGCTTGAAGATGTTGAAAACGGCTACAGACGTAACTTTTTTTTTTTAATTTTAGAGTACTGGGACATAATGAATTTGTCCGAGAAATACGATAAGATACCTGAGATCTGGGAAGGCCATAACGTTGCCGATTTCATCGACCCCGACATCATGAAGGTTTGTGTGACTTGTTCTTGATATGGCCACTAGGGAGTGGAAGCCAACTTTTGGCTCACCTGCATCTGTCACCCTCGTTCCTTTTATACCCACCAAGCCTCCCCGCCTCCGTTACCCCGCTCCTGCCTGGGGGTCCCGGAGGCCCCAGCGCTGCTCACCGGGCTCCACACTGCAAGCCACCTGCTCTCCTGCCCTCTGCGGCTCGGACGCAAAGCCTGTGGGTGGGCGCTGTCCTCACACAGGTCCTTCTCGTCGACAGGCTATGGCTGGATGTGGCATCTTCCTCCTGTTTTGATCCTCTCCTGTTTTTTCCTAGCATGAATATCTACACGTTTCTTTCATCTTTAAAAAACAAAAACCGTGTGTCTTCCTGTAGCGCCCTCCTATCATTGCTCAGCCAAGCCTTGCGAGAAGTAGAACTTTGTAACAGACACGTCCACCTCCGTTTTCTGTCCCCGCCGCCGTCCCACATGGAGTTGTTTACGCTCTGACTCCTGGTGTCTGGGGAGGGAGCCTTGGCGTCAGCCTCCTCCACTCTCTGTTCCCAGGTGCCCGCTTTGGACAGGCCGAGTTCTCTGCGGTCTGATTTACGTTCTCGCCGCTCTTCCTGCATTTAAGCTTCTAATCCCCACCTCTTCCCCGTGGCCTCCTGCATCTGGCCTCCCACGCGTGAGAGGTCGTGTTACTCTGCTTTCAACTGTTCAGTTGTGTTTCTTGCTTCTCTTCCTGTGCAACGCTGTGTCCTCAGTGTGGGTTCACGGTGGCCTGCGACCTGCCTGGCGGTGCCCTCCCCAGCCTCCCACCACATGCTTTCACAGCAATGGTGATGTAGCAGGTGGGCTGCCGGGTCGTGATGCATATACGTGTCACTGTTTAACTGCACCACCAGCGAGCTTGTGTTTGGGACGGCGTCAGCTTGGGGAGACTCCCGGGACGCTGGTACGAGACTGGCGCAGATGGCTCGGGGAACCTGGTTCCGTGCGAAGGTCCTGCGCTTGTTTATGAGTTGTCCATCGTCAGTTTGGTTCGTTACTCTTTTTAAAGAAACTAGAGGAGTTGGAGAAAGAGGACGAGCTGAGGGCAGCTGCGGGCGAGTACGACAGTGAGCCTGAGAGTGACGACGACGAAATGGGGGAGATCCGACAGCTGGCGAAAGAAATTAGAGAAAAAAAGAAGCTGAAAATTCTGCAGTCCAAAGAGAAGGACACACAGGGACCCAGAATGCCGCGGACCGCTAAGAAGGCAAGTTTCGCGCCTCTTGGTGAGGTGCCCCGCCTGTCTGCGTGCGGGTCCCCATGCGGTCACGCCTGGTGCAGCATCTCCACCCGTGTGGCCACACGCGGGGCTCGCCCCGTTCTCTTGGAGTGTGTTGACTTTCAAGGTTGGTTGAGTTCACCTTTTACATGGTGACTCTCACGCCTTTGTTGATTTTCAAAGTTTAGAACTCTTGGATTCAACCATTCTGCAGTCATGCAAAGTAAGATCAGAATTTATGATTTCCAGCCATAGGTTAGCACGTTCTCGTTCTTAAACTATTTTATTGATCAGAACTCATGTTTGTAATTTATGGAAAAAACCCGATCTCATGTATACACGAAGGCAGTTTGTTGGCTCCTGTGACCGTGAGCTGCAGGTGGGCCCGTGAGGTCTGAGGGCTTGCCAGCTCGCAGCTCTGTCTCCGTAGGGTCTTCCTCTCACATTCTCATCAGGGTAGCAGGAAAGGCTAGGTCCAGTGGTCATCACCAGACCACAGGTGTGGCAAAGGCTGGGGACAAGTCCCCAAAGAAAGAAGATGATGCACGAGACAGTTAAATTGCAATGAGGCAGGCAGGAGCGGGACAGCGCTGTAGACCCCTCACGGGTGCGCCTGTGCTTGGCACTTTTTGTGCGATGGCGCGTGAGTGGTTCTCAGCAGGTGCAGGAATGCTGGCCTCAGTGTGCCCCTGGCAGTCCCCTGACCTCAGCCTCTGTGGCCTCATGCGCACCCAGGGAACCCGCTCGGAGTTGCGCAGGATCCAGGATGAGGTGTGCGCTGCGCTGCACGTGACAACTACCCTATAAACGTTATTTCTCGTGGCGTGGAATGAACTGCCCAAAAACAGGAACCCACGTAAAAGAGTGAGAGGTGTGTCACGGATCATTTACAAGGCACATCTTCCCCTGAGTTTTGTTTCCTTAAACGTTCATCAGACTGACTTTGCTTAAAATAAACGTCCTCTCCCGCCTTTCAGGTTCAGCGGAAAGCCTTAGAGGATGAGATGCGCAGCCTCGGTGTCGCCGTGGGTGGTGATGAGAACGTGAGTGCGAGGTGCTCTCTGGTG
>NW_011889196.1:548436-555725 GCF_000151845.1 Pteropus vampyrus
CTGCAGAGAAAACATCTGCACTTGTGAACAGCGGCAGCGGCAGCGGCTGCCGGCCCTGCCCCGCAGACCCGGGGCGAGCGCGGCTTGGTGTTAGAATGCCGGCACTGCGTGCTCCCCCACTCCTCCCGCACCGGGTACCATTGTGATCTGTCTTCAGCCAGTCGTCCAAAATAAACTTCTAAAAGAAAATAATTTCGATCATTTAGGTGTTTTTGTTTTTTTTTTTCTGGTGTGGCTACAGATTGCTGTCCATTTGGCCAAACGAGAAAGGAGGAAAAAAACGATTCTGTCTTAAAAGTAGAAACACTTCTCCACGGGATGACAGGTGGCCCGAGGCGCTCCGGCAGCCGAGCGTGGGCATCTCCTGCCCTGCGGTCCGTTGCTGAGCTTCACACGTGTTCCGTGAACACACAAGCACCCAGCTCTGTCACAGGAGCACCTCCGGGGGTCTGTTCTTAATCGTTTTAAGTGGGAGTCACTGTGAGGTGTGTGCCAGTGCACCCCGAGCACAGTGGGAACCAAGGGCGTGTCCCCCAGACATTGGGCTTCTGCGTACTGGTTGCTGATGGTTGCTCCTGACGACAGAGGGGGACCCTTGCTTGCGATTCGTAAGCTGAATCAGATTCGGGAAATTTAAAGGGCCAGTGCCTTTTATTCCCCCTTGCATCTTTCCTTTTTTTGCCTCTTTTGGGGGCCAGACATTTGAGGATCGGGACTTTAAAGAGCAGATTTGTGTACAGGGGAATTTAGAACGCACTCAAGCCTGGCGAAAGGCACAATCAGAAAAGAATCAGGAGGACCTTACATTTTTACTGCAGGCCGGCATAGAGATGGCCTACAACAATCCCCAAAAGAAGTCCTCCCTGGGGAAGGGGGGAGTCTGATCTACAGAATTACCATGGTACGCGATTCAAATGTCCAGTTTTCAGCAACAAAAGGAATCACAAGGCCTACAAATAAATAGGAAAGTATGGCCCATTAAAGGGAAAAATAAACCGAAATGGTCCCCCAGAAAGACCAGCTGGTGGACTTACTAGACAAAGACTTTAAAGCAGCTGTCTTACGTTCTAAGAGCTAAAGGAAGATGACATGGAAAGCAGTTATGTACAAAATAGCAACGTCAATAGAGGGAAAACAAAAGGCACTGAAATCTAGAGCTGGGAAGTACAGCTGACAAAAGCAAAAGATCGATGGGACCTTATCAAACATCTCTGCTCATCAAAGGAAGTAATCAGTGACAAAACCAATTAGAGAATGGGAGAAAATATTTGCGAATATCTATATGAGATTAATACCCAGAATATAAGAGGAACTCCTGTAAGTCAATTATGACAAAAAATACCTGTTAAAAAATGGGCAAAAGATCTGAGTAGACAATTCTCCAAAGAGATGCAGATGGCCACGCTCATGAAAGGACACTCGGCATCGCTCGTAACGGGAAATGAAGGTTGAGACCACGATGAGCTGACTCCACGAGGAGTCATTATTGCCTCCACGTACTTGAAAGTGGTAGAATGTATACTTGTTCCTCTGTAAGTTGTGATATGAATCCTAATGGAACTAATGACTTGATAAGGTTAGCCTCCCGGAGTGCACTTTTCTCCACCCTAAAATATGGCTCAATCTGTCAATACTGGGAGGCCTTAGGGCAAATTATCTCCCAGATTAAGTGAAATTATCCCAGAATTAAAAACAACTTCAAAGAAAGTGGTGCATTACATGTTTTTCAATTTAAAAGCAAATTACAGTTGAATCTGAGCTCATGCTCTGGGTGTGGAATATGCCGTCCTTGCTAAGGTATCGCTCTACGAATTATTTCTTAATCCCCGGGGGAAATACCTTTTATTATAGAGAAGTCTGGCAGACGCATGCGAACTGTGGGGGCTAAGGCGGGCACTGACAGGTTGTCTTGTGCCGCCAGGTGCGGAGGCCCGAGGGCACATGACTTGTGCAATGTTCTGGCCAAAACTCATCCGAGCCGTGTCATGGGAAGCTGTTAAATGGAGCATTTTGTACAATAATTGATGTGGAGTGGGCATCAGCATCCAGGGGACAGCCTGGGGACTGACGGAGCGGGTTGTGACATGCAGGTGATCCTTGCCTCCGTCTGGGGGAGGTTGGGGAGGACTCAATGAAAGTCAGTATTGGGAAATGGGGACATTGGAACAGTTCTAAATGGAAGTGCCATGTGTGTGGGTGTCCTTTTGTGCTGTAGCACACGCCCCCAGGAGTGCGCTGAAGTGACGGGGCCAAGAGTCGGGTGTGCACTGGGCCGTGAGCATGTCGGCTGCGTGTGCCGGCCTGCTCGGTAGGCAGCCTGTGCCACGGGCGTGCCCACGGGCGCTCACTGCACTGAGCTCATGGTGTTCTGTACTTCTGACGTTTTTCAAAATGAAACTTTGAAAGAAATAATCCATGCCGCCTCAGGGAACTCAGCCTGGGTGGGTGGGACAGGCAGCAAGTGAATTCAGCACCATTCTGGGTGTGAAGTGGAGAAATGACCAGGAGACGCAGCACGGTGGGGTGAGGTGTCACAAGCACTCCAGCTGCTGGATTATCAGCAGACAGGCGAGTGTGGCAGCGGCCACCTAGTCGGGTGGTGCCAGGGTGGCCTGACCTGGGCGGCAGCAGTGGTGGACTCGATCAGCAATGTCCTAAGCAGACGCGAGTGTGAGAGGGAAGGGGCTTTCGGGGATGCAGCAGCGGGAGGGGCCCCGAGTGTGGGGGCCCGTTCACTCACATAGCAGCGTCCTCACAAGGGCCAAATGGAAGTCCGTGGAGAGTTCAATCTGGGTCTGAAGCGTGTAGCTGATAGTGGGTGAGGTTGCAACGCGGAGACCCAGTCGTCGGGGCTCTGCACCCACATCCTCTATGGGATGTGGCAAGCGCGGGTTCAGGGTGAGGAAGAGGGATCCTCCACACAGCCATCTGTGGGGGCCGGCACCCACAAACACACAGGGTGCACACGTCCCCCAGGGAGCCGATGGTGGGACGCTTTCTTCTGCCACGAGGCGCACCGGGGCCTGCTCATGCTCCGGGTGCCCACGGCCCTCCCTGCAGTGGTGCCTGATCATCCTCAAGGGCCAGTGAGGGGGTGCTGTGCCCTCCCCCATCCCGGTGTGCTCAGATGCTCTAGTCCTCTGGGTAATTCGGTGTTGGGATCACACAGTAAAGGCTGCCTCTGGCCCTTCCGGGACTTGTTTCTCAAATGTCAGCTGGCTTGAGCACGGTGACAGTGCCGAGCTCAGTGGGTCAGGGTTCCTCCAGGGATGCTGCAGCAAGCTCTAACGCAAGCTGGCCTCGGGCCCCACCGTCCAGGCCACAGCTGATAGCCACGGTCCTGCTGAGCAGCAGTCATGTGTGGCTTTCAGCCTGAACCTCCAAGGAAATGGGAATTAGAAACAATGTTACAAATGCATTTTGAAGCTCCAAGGCATTTATTTTTAAGATAGACATGTTAACCTATTACTGTATTATAATTGTAACAAACTACACAACAGTATTAAAATGCAATTTTTAATTTTTTTTTCTGCAAAATCAATGCTTGTAACAATCTCATAAAATTATAAAACTTTCACTTAAGAAATGCAGTCTTCCAGTGAATTCATTCATACCACATTTAGCTTGTAAGAAACAAATTATTTTTCATTATTATAACATTAAAGAAAAATGAAGCTATCTTGAGATTTAAAATTTGAGAACTCTACGGCCAAGAATTTCAGAAAGTGCATCAACCAAAATACAATTTAAATATTAATACACAGACTCCACCAGTTCCACTCGACATGAACATTAGCCTTGGTTAATTTTCCCCCAAGACTTTGTAGAGCGGGTTCTCAGCTGGGGCAACTTTGCCTTCCAGCAGATGTTTGGCATCTGGTATCCTTGTGACTGTGATGGGGACGGGCGCTAATGGCATTTAGTGGTAGATCCCAGAGATGCTGCCAGATGTGCTGGTGCACAGGTGAACCCTACAACGAAGAACCAGCCAGCCAGAGTGTCAACAGTGCCAACGACAAGATGCTGTGTTGCGGTGCACGGCTGAGTCGGATTTTACAAATAGCCCGTGTGTCCCTGAATTCTTAGCACAGACTGACAGCAATCCGGACATACACCACTGATTACCTGAACCTGCCCCCTCGCTTAATCTCAATATGGAAAGTTCATTTAAACTGCTTTGAAGTAGCTAAGCAAGTAGCTTCTGGTGCACATTTACCCGGACGAATGACAAAAGTTTAATGATATGTAAAGCACCTGGCAATCAGCAAAGTGCCCTACAATGTCCTGAAAATGTTTATCTCAACATATTGTAAATGAAGAGTGTCACTCATTCAAATTTGTTAGGACCCCGTGTGTGTGTGTGTGTGTGTGTGTGTGTGTGTGTGTGTGTGTGTGTGTGTGTGTGTGTGTGTGTGTGTTTAGCCGGTTTACGTTTGTTTTCTTTTTTTACAATAAATGTCTTTTACAAACAGCAGTGCATCTGTATAGCGTGTGTGACACAAAATTAAGGAGTCAGTTGTCTTTTCCACATACATTCTGGTCGTAAAGTACCACCATTTCCCATGAGAGTTGTTAAGGAAGAACCAAATTTTTAAAAAATGATTTCAAGTTGACTAAGTACAGAGATGTTTTAGTACTTGACTAGTCATTCACCTCTGTTTTCACATTCTATGTATTTTCTCATGGTCAACAAACTGGTTCAACTGACTCAAGTTATCCCACCACTTAAAGAGAAAAGCCTCCGCAATCAAGCGGAACCACGGGGTTATCTGAACTTCGCCGCTGGCCGCCTGTTTCAGCATTTTCTCCAAGTCTTCTTTGGACACATAGCAATAGCTTTTCACCTCATTGGGGTCAGGGTTCAACGTCACGTTCTTCCTCACCAACAAAACGTAATCGATTTCATGTTCTCCCCAGATGCCGTCAGATTGAGCCTTGTAGTGAATTCGTGTTAGATAATTAATTTCTTCCGGAGGAACCTGGGATGAAAACAAAACAGTAAGAGAAACATCAACCGAAAGGTAAATTAACTCACATTTCAGTAATATCTTGAACAAAAGAAGTGTTTCAACTTTCTAGACTTTTTCCATAGGACCAAAAATATAAGTTGACTTATTGAAATAGTTATTTTAAAAAACAAGCAGTCACTCAAACTACAATTGCTACATTTTCCTTCACATCTTAGTATTACCTTTCTGGAGAAAAAAAATATTAACCGTTTGACTAGATGAGAGATACTTTATTTAGTCAGGTCTCATTTAAAGGGATAATTCCCAGATAGAAAAAAAAAGATGACTTCAATTCACCCAGTTGGAACTGCATTCATATCCCTAAGGTTTTCCACGAGAAAATACGCACCTTAGACCTGTTCTAGTATAAAACAGCCAACTTCATAGACTGGTTAATAGTTCAATTTATTTCAGAGCTAAATTCTGACAGGTCATATCAAGAAATCGACATTTAAATAATCTTTATTTAAGGTGCTTTTTGGGGCCAATAACTCAAGAGGTGGCAAAGCATAGACCTACGCTAGATTAAAATTGTACTGCAACACGTTTTAAGGTACGTCTGGCTTTCTGGCTGGCTGCGTGGCTGCAGGTGCAGTCGCAGGCGGGTTACCTGCTCCATGGGAATCCCCAGCTCGTCCTTCAGACGCCTCTGCGCTGCCCGCCTCACTCCCAACGCACCGTTCTCCTCGAGCTCCCACGGGGTATTCAAGGGGTGACTGCAGCAGCTATTGGTGAAGTAACCTGGACACGTTGACACAGACACAGATTACCTTCTTCAAAGAAGCTCTAAAAGATCACAACCCAAAGCTCTAAAAGTAACGGGGAAATAAGTGAAATGGCTGAGGATTTCTAAGTCGGTGAAAACAGACTACCAGTAATCACCTGGAGAAACAGACGTGTGTAGCTATGTTCTTTACCAATGCCTTCTTACTCAAAAAAGATCAAAATGTAAGATACAGCCTTTTAAAATATATGCGAATATACACACATAGACACACGCCTAGCGGTTTTTATCTTTCACTGCTGTGTTACCAGGTTGCACTCATTGTATGAACTTTTACAATAAGATATTATATCATTCACAGGATTCTCTTTTTTGACCTTGGCTAACCAGAAAGTTCCAAGTGACGAAGTCAATTAACTATAGTTCCCAACAAAACACCACACGTCTGGCACACTGACCTGGGAAGGTAACTTTAGCATCCGATCTCTGCTGTAGCAGGAGCTTATTTTCGGTGTTGAATAAGAAGACGCTAAAAGCTCGATGCAATAGTCCTGAAAGCAAAAGCAGCACTATTAACTGAGTTTTAAAATACCCATTATTTGCCTGATTCTGTACTTGGGATCCAGAACCCCCGTAACTTGGTGCCATTTCTGCTTTTTTTTGCAGCCTTCGATTTCACGAGTCCCTGCATGCCCATGACGAGCTTCGGCACACCAGCGAGGGAGTCAGCCACCAGGTGAAAGACATGGTGACCTGGCTGCCAGCTCGGCTGCCGCCAGCCTCCCGAGGAAGCTGGGAAGCGTGTGCTCCCTGCGTGGCACTCGTCTCTGTCCATGCAGTAGAAAGAATGCATCACAGACTTGACAAGTGGCCCTCGGCTAGGATTAGGCTAGTCCCTCCACTGTAAAACCAGAATAATGCTGAAGCTCAGTGAAGGGCACGAAATGGAAAGAATCAGCTGTTGGGCGGGGAAAGCGGCAAGCCAGGTTTTCCTGGGACACCACGAAACTGGGCTACAAATCAATACAAGGCGACTAACACACGCACATCTCCACCAATGCGCTTGTCGCGGCTACCCTAAAATGGTCAGGCAAATCGCCTTCTGACGGAATATTTTAACACAGTACCTTTGTCAATGTTTGCATTCAGGTGACAATTCTTTTTGGTATCAACCCCAATTTTATTGTCATTTTCATCGATAAGAATGCACATCTCTGTCAGGAGTCGAAACTGCTGCTTATCGAGATGGTTGATGTTGACTGCATCCATCATTACAGGATGTCTGATCCGTCCTAGAACACTGGTGGGAAACGGGAAGACAGGCATGCACATCACACTTCTTCGGACGTCATATAAACACATAAATCAGTTCTGAATCCATGAGCCAGGGAAGGAATTCAGCCATTTCGAGGGGTAAGAAATGAACTGTCTCCACTTTGGCCATTGGCTGGCCTTGTCATGGCCATTCCCTTAACTACCAGACTCCAGGTTCTCCAAATCCTTGTCCTGTGAGACACTGTGCTGCACTTGACAGTCACTCTGCACATGTTCTTGAG
>NW_011889196.1:556585-558889 GCF_000151845.1 Pteropus vampyrus
CCCCCCCGGGCGTTCCCGCCGCCCTGCGACCGGCTCCGGGGGCCGCGCGCGCCGGCCACGCCGCTGCTGGTCGTCGACTCCCCCTGGTGGGTCACACAGCTGACTTGACCGTTGCCATTCATAAGTCTGTATACACAGGAGAAGTACAGATATTCACCCTTTAGCAAGCCTTTTTGGGTGTACACTGTGCCAGGTACTTTTCTAGGTCATGGGAATGTAGCAGTGAACAAAACAGGAAAAGTTGCTGCTTTTCTGTAGTTTGCATTCTAATGGGTGAAACAGTAAAGAACGTCGAGAGGTGATCACCAATAAAGAAAAGGAAAGTACGGTCAAGGGGTAGTGATGGACTATGCCATTTAGAAATAAGTGATAAGGAGAACACTTCTGAGCTGGTGATAATTGAGCAGAGATCGGAATGAAGTGCTAAATGTGGGGTTCCTCAAGAACGAGTTTATGTACGTGTATCATAAGCAACACGCACGAAAAATGACTTGTGAATGCTCACAAGGCAACACGTCAACCAGCTCATAACCCTGCACGGTACCTCGGCATTTGAAGCACAGACCAAATAATCATTGACGAAGCACAGGATTGAATACCCAGCAAACCACGCCTACACATCAGATCACAATCAGAATGGAATTTTACTACGTTCAGCTTCTTTCCCTCCCGATGGGCATAAATCACAAGCCTTCTGCATGGATGGGCATGTGACAAAATAGGAAGTTTTCTTATGGGATGGGTACCCCCTAATTTCTGTAAGTGTGTAATTGGGTAGTAGGACGGGTCACAGCCTTTCTCAATTGAGGCTAGCTTTGTGGTTATGTTTTTAATTACGTGGAGTTATTTCAGGATACAGTGAGTGTGTGACGGGTTGAATTGTGTCCCCCTCAAATTCCCGTGTTGAAGTCCTAACCCCCAGAACCTCAAAATGTGACCTTATTCGGAAATAGGGGTGCTGCTGATGTGGTTAGGATGAGGTCAAAGTGGAGCAGGATAGACCTCTCACCCACTTTGATCTTAGGAAGAGAATGCCAAGTGAAGGGACAGACTCGTGCCCAGGGAGATGCCACGTGAAGATACGCTGCGGCTGCCACAAGCCGAGTCATGCCAGATCGCTGGCAAGCCACCAGCAGCTAAGGGAGATATGGAATATTCTCCCTGACAGCCCAGAAGGAACCAGCTCTGACGACACCTTGACCTTGGACTTCAAATACATTTCTGTTGCGTAAGCCACCTAGCTAGTGGCGTTTTGTTACAATAGCCCTATCTATCAGAGGGATACGTGGTAGAAAGGTGGGCTTTCATGCAGACCTGAGTTTTGATCTAGTCTTTGCTCCACTGCATGTTACCTTTTTAAATTTTGAAGTTATTTTAACATTCTCATGTTTGGTTACAATTCAATTTAGAATAATTTCTACTTTATAAAATCGTCCTGAGGATTTCACAAGTTACCCAACATTGCGAGTGTCTGGCACACAACAGGCCCTCCAAGTGGTGATTCCTTTCCCTTAGTTTTATGATACCTCATTATGCACTCATTTAGAGTGGCCTTTGCAGAACCCTAAATATATCAAAGATACATATTACCTCAATTAACAGTGTTTCATCCCAAACTGGGTGCTGGGTTGCAAAATAAAACCACATACTACCATGTGAGTCAACTGCAGACGGTACTGCAGTTCACTAAGCTATCAGCCCCCTGTCTAGCAGACTGCTCTGTGCACATTTGGTGCCAAAGACAACTGCTCTGAATGTCTGCCACAACCTCCACGGGTGAAAGCCTTAGTTTACCTTACAGAATTGTTTCAGGTGATAAGCTTTTATTACACTTGATGCAGAAATAACTTCAAGTTTCATGCTACATACTTTTTGGTATCTGCATTCCCAAACACGTTAAATTTGTTTCTTGTGCGACAACATAGCTGCTTCTGGAATTTGAATGCTGAGCTTTGCTTAAGAGAAGGAGCATGAAAGGTGACCCAAATGGGAGAAGGCTTTCGGGTTTCTGCTTCACTGCGGGTGAGCTGTACACGCCGTAGGAGCTGGACTTGTCTATCATGCAGCTGTGCCAGCCCAGATCAAAGCAAGAAAGCCACTCAGTCCCACCTTTCGCAGTGAGCAGCTGACTTCGTTTTTCTTATTAGCCAATGGTGAAGAGATACTTCAGAAGGGACACTGGCTGAGTCACCTTCTGCAGATAAGCTGAAATATTAATAGCTGTATCTCGGCCGGGCTCCGAGCTGCAGGCAGCTTTGCTCCCGGCCTCACTCCCAACGTCTGCCCGAGGCCAGGACGTGAGAG
>NW_011889196.1:558939-561007 GCF_000151845.1 Pteropus vampyrus
TTCTCCCTGACAGCCCAGAAGGAACCAGCTCTGACGACACCTTGACCTTGGACTTCAAATACATTTCTGTTGCGTAAGCCACCTAGCTAGTGGCGTTTTGTTACAATAGCCCTATCTATCAGAGGGATACGTGGTAGAAAGGTGGGCTTTCATGCAGACCTGAGTTTTGATCTAGTCTTTGCTCCACTGCATGTTACCTTTTTAAATTTTGAAGTTATTTTAACATTCTCATGTTTGGTTACAATTCAATTTAGAATAATTTCTACTTTATAAAATCGTCCTGAGGATTTCACAAGTTACCCAACATTGCGAGTGTCTGGCACACAACAGGCCCTCCAAGTGGTGATTCCTTTCCCTTCTTAGTTTTATGATACCTCATTATGCACTCATTTAGAGTGGCCTTTGCAGAACCCTAAATATATCAAAGATACATATTACCTCAATTAACAGTGTTTCATCCCAAACTGGGTGCTGGGTTGCAAAATAAAACCACATACTACCATGTGAGTCAACTGCAGACGGTACTGCAGTTCACTAAGCTATCAGCCCCCTGTCTAGCAGACTGCTCTGTGCACATTTGGTGCCAAAGACAACTGCTCTGAATGTCTGCCACAACCTCCACGGGTGAAAGCCTTAGTTTACCTTACAGAATTGTTTCAGGTGATAAGCTTTTATTACACTTGATGCAGAAATAACTTCAAGTTTCATGCTACATACTTTTTGGTATCTGCATTCCCAAACACGTTAAATTTGTTTCTTGTGCGACAACATAGCTGCTTCTGGAATTTGAATGCTGAGCTTTGCTTAAGAGAAGGAGCATGAAAGGTGACCCAAATGGGAGAAGGCTTTCGGGTTTCTGCTTCACTGCGGGTGAGCTGTACACGCCGTAGGAGCTGGACTTGTCTATCATGCAGCTGTGCCAGCCCAGATCAAAGCAAGAAAGCCACTCAGTCCCACCTTTCGCAGTGAGCAGCTGACTTCGTTTTTCTTATTAGCCAATGGTGAAGAGATACTTCAGAAGGGACACTGGCTGAGTCACCTTCTGCAGATAAGCTGAAATATTAATAGCTGTATCTCGGCCGGGCTCCGAGCTGCAGGCAGCTTTGCTCCCGGCCTCACTCCCAACGTCTGCCCGAGGCCAGGACGTGAGAGAGGCTCTAGGCACGAGTCCAAGGCCCTGCGACACCATGAACGTGAGCGTGCGGACCGGGGGCGCCCGGGGCCCCTCGCCGCGGTGAGTACGCCATAGCCCAGGGCCTCCCGGGCCGCGCCGGGCGTCTTCTGACGAGGGTCGACGCGGGGCCGAGGGCGAGGGGCCCCCCCCGGTCACTGGGGTGAAAGAGCGCGCCCGCGTCTCCACCTGTGCCGCCACCGGCTTCAGGATGCCCTGCTGGCCCAGGCCGAGCCAGAGCGGCGGCAGGGCGAGACTTCCGGTGAGGGGCGAAGGAGGAGCGAGTTACGGCAGGGGCGGAGTCCGAGGCCGGATTTCCGATGAAGGGCACGGCCCACATGCGACTTCCGGCGGCGTGGGCGGTGCACGAGGCCTAGGGGCACTTCCGGCGGCGCGAGGCGGGGCGGAACTTCCGGCGGCGCGGGCGCCGGGCCTTGCGGAACTTCTGTCGGCCGGGAAATGAGGCTGCCGTGGGCGGGACTTCCGGAGTCCTAGGTGGGATTTCCGGCGGTCTGAGCGCGGGGTGAGACCGGGACTTCCGGCGACGCCGGAAGTACGAGTCGTCAGGCTGCCGGGTGGTGGGGCCGTTTCAGGGCTGAGAGTCACTGGCCTGCGCCTGAGCTGCGTCCCGGGCCCTGCGTGACTGGGAAGCGGCCGGCGGCAGCACACGGCCCAGCTGGCACCGGGCAGTGGGCTCGGCGGCGGCGTGACCGGTGAGTGCCGGGCCGCCCTGTTCCTTCCGGGACGGGTCGTGGTGGTGTGGGCGGCAGCGGCCTCGCCCCGAGGTGGGGGCGTCCTTGTGGAGGCCTGGCCGCCCCGCGCCTTCCCGAGCCTCGAGTTCTCGCGACTTTGACTGCACGCCGCGCACCCGACCCCGCGCCCTCAGACCCGCTCCCC
>NW_011889196.1:562133-589704 GCF_000151845.1 Pteropus vampyrus
AGGGTCATTCACAGAATCCATGAGCAGGTGTTCCGTGCCTTCATTTTAAGCAGGTTAAGACTGATGGCAGATTTCTCAGGCCGCCTCTGGGTTGATGCTGCTCAGCTGTTGAGCTTAGCGTTCCCTCCCCGCACCCCCCACAGGGACTCACCTAACTGTTCGCTGAGCTTCTTGTGGAAATTCAGTCAACTTATCTATTTTTAAATGCCACATGCAAATTATATCCTTTAACTGTTGTTTTGCATATGATTAAAACGGATGAAATTGACTACTTAAGCAAGTTTTTTTCTTGCTAGAAGGAAAATGTTTAAAAATCCCGAGTAATGTTTTGTCTCATGTGGCAGTGTGTACCCGGGCCAGCGACTTGTGCAGATGAATTTGTATGAAATCCATCTATTTGAATGATAGGTTGGGGAGGTTGGATTTGTGGAGAGGACTACACTTTATTGAAAACTAATGTTTTTAAAAATCGAGTAGGACATTTTACTTGCATAAACTTGTTTAACGAGGTGACGCGTCCTGTGTAGTATTGGGTTAGTATGACTGTTTTGAAGGAAAGTAATCATCTTTCAGAATTTCAGGCTTCTGTTTTAGTGTTTATGCAGGTGAAACAGTACATAGTGAGTGGTTAAAGTGGCTGATTTTTAGAGTGAAGAAGTTTTCTTTGTCCTTACAGGTCTAAGATCGATTTACTAAAGTGTAGCCTGTTAAATATTCGGAAATGCCTCAGAGGGGTGTTGTGAGCATCAGAGACTGTTTTCACCGACTCGTTTGAGGCCCCTCGTGCCGGCCGCGCTATGTCGTTCTTCCGCCTCGGGCCTCTCCCTCAGTCCTCTCTGACTGCTTCTCCCCTAGCTCGGGTCCTATGCCGCATCATTTAAATTGTCCTTTACGGACACCTGCAGCTCCCTTGCCCTTCTTCCCAGGATGTCCACGTGAAAAACCCCTAAACTCGTTATCTAAAGTTTAAATAGGATTTATGCTGACACTGACCTGTGGTCTGGGGGCGGGAATAGATACTTCAGTTCCCGGGCCAGGCATCATCTGGTGTGAAAGGTAGGAAGTGGTGCTGGGACCAGTGCCGCCTGCTGGGAGAAGGTGGCGGATGGGAGTGGAGAGACAAGAATACAAATATTTTTCTTTTTACAAGAATATAGTTTTAACAAGTTGTGGGGGAAACAGTTCTGACAAATGAAGCGGCAGAAAAAGAGAAAAGAACATTTAAAAGAGGGTAGAACTGAAGGAGCCTGCAGATTGTAGTTTCGGAAGAATGGTGAACTGTAGCTGAGGCCGAACTTGAATTAGCCAGTTACTCTTTTAGCGTTAGTAACTCGGCAACAGCCTAGGCCTTATGAACCCATCTCTGAGACTGGACTTCAGAGTTTAGGAAGCTCCAACAAGGTTCGGTCAGTCAGTATGAAACACCTCCATCTGATGCCAGGTTTTGAGGGGACCAAAACCTTTTCCAGATTTGAAGACGTAATAGTTTGCACGGGGTGTTTGGTCGGAAGTCGATCGCTGGGCAGAGATCGCCAGTGTAGGGACCGTTGTGAAGTGATAAAGGCAGCAGAGCCCAGCACACCACGCGCTTCACGCGAGGGCTCAAAGGCCCGGGAGACGGCAGAAGGTGAGGGTTTTTGAAATCAGTTGCGAAGACGACTTCCGATCCCCTACTGCAGACACAGTGGCCGGAAAAGCCAGAGGCGTGATGTGAAGAGAGAAGCAGCCGTGGGGTGAGGTGAAAGGGAGGTGGCTGTCGCGGGCCTTGCACTGGTATGACCGGCTTGTGGACTCTGCGGAGGGGGGGCGGGAGCGCGTTGACGTCCCAGTTGACACTCAGCAGATGCTTCTGCTAGTGAAGTTCTCGAGAGGACAGAGAAGTCCTTTACTGTCCTATTTGCTTGATTTGAATGTCTGAAGGTAGAGTCCCCTTTATTCTCCGAAGCCCTATCAGGATAGCTTTCACAGGTTTTTGATGGTTTTATTTCTTTATGAAACATACCCTATAAACTGCAAGTTAAGTATGGTAAATCTCATTAACAATTTTGGCAACTGAGATGCTTCATGAAGTGATTCACACGTGTAGTCACTGGGAAAGAGCATTATAGCTACCTTCCTATGTTTTCGTGAAGGATATAATTTCTGGAGAAGATTTCATTAAGTCAGTTTGATTTCTAGGCCAATTTTTATATATGACATAGTTAAGTAGTTTCTAAATGTTTTTATTAAAAGCGAGTGAAATACTTTTTAGTGGGTTCATGTGAATTGTTTAACGGGATAAATTTGTTGTATTCAAATTTGTCAACTCCATATCAATATAACCTTTGTTTTCTATATAAAATTCTACCAGTTACAGATTCTGCCATTGTGAGTTTTGGTTTATGCCTTTATTTCGACCATCTCTTAATTTCTGTAGCTCAGATTTTTCAGAACTAAATTTTATTAAAAGATTTGTTTTGTTATTTTTCAGTAAAGAGTGTTTATATGTAATTTAGGGACCGTCAGTTTTATTTTGTGTTGCATCTGCACATCCTGCTCTTAGCGGAGGAACAGGGACCCCTCCCCCTATTTTCTACGTGGTTAACTCTGCGATTCTTCAGCCTCAATTTAATTCCCAGTTTCTCACAATGACCTTCCTAACTCTAGCTAATATCTAGTTTCTTCATAATCTGTGTATATCTCATAGTATTCATTGTAATTTACAATTTCTGTAATAAGTCAGGAGATTACGTGTTTAATATCTGTCTTAAAACCCAACTCTAAGCAACCTGAAGGTAGGGACCAAGTGTGCTTTACTCACTACTATAGTCCCAGTACCTTGCCCATCCACGACCTTGACAGCTAGTTGATGAATGCCTTGATGAAATAAGTGCTTTAAAGATGACACAGCTAAGCTTTAGGAAGGCGACTTGACCAAGGTGCCACAGCTACAGTCACAGGTGCGTCTATTCATTCACTTGCACATTCATCTATTAGAGGGTGTACTCATGTCAGGAAGCATGGTGGGTGGGCCCTACAACTACGGCAGTGAACCCCCACCACCACGTCCCACTCCTCACCGTGTCGACGGGGTGCTGGGGAAACATTCGTGGAGTGAGGGAAGCACAGTGGGATCCAGGTACAACATGAGAGGCTATGACTGGCAGTGGTCAGGGGACCAGCCTTTTCGAGGAGGTAGCATTTACGCCCAGGCTTACGATGGAGAAGAGCCAATCCTTTGAAGAGCGGGGAAGGCTGACTTTTAAGGTTGTGTGACTATAAATCGTGTTCTTAACCACTGCTCTTCTATGGATATCATTGGACTGGGCCTTTTAACTTAACTGGCTTATTTATGTACATTTCTTCCACTAAGTATTGGAAGTGACAAAACTGTATAGTTCCATTCACTGATAGCTTTTAGGGAAGCAGAATGTATTCAGTGAATAGCCAGAATATTAGCAAGTGAAGTAAGGTGTGATGGATTAAAGATTGCCACAAATTCTTTCTTATTCTCCACCCATCCCTCCACTTGACTCTGGATTAGCCTCGTTACAGGCTTTGACAAATAGAATGGCCAAAAAAGTGATAGAAATCGAAGATTAAAAGAAAAAAGAATTTTAGAGAATTAAGAATTTTATTATCTTATTCCTGTGTGAAGTATTCTGTCTTTAGGTTTGATAGTTGAACTAAGCCTATGTAATGCTACAGAAAAATGCCAATTTTAATAAATTAATGGATTTCAAATTTTAAACCTAAACATACAGAATTAATTGACCAATACGAATGTTTTTAGAGTACGTGTGTGTGTGTGTGTGTGTGTGTGTGTGTGTGTGTGTGTGTGTGTGTGTAGTTACAAGGTCACCGGTTTATTGTAGAAAGATGTAACTGAGGAACGGCCAGGCATGGGGCTGGGGCGTGGAGCACCCATGCTCTCCGAGCACACCCTCTTCTGAATCCTCACGTGTTCACCAACCCGGAAGTTCGTCAGTGTGCTGTAAAGCAAGACTTCCTTATTTCCGTTTTCAAACAAGGCACACATCCAGTTTGAGGCGCACAAGGTGATCTCTGGCTTTGTACTGATGGAAAGATGGAGCAGGTGTACTTTTCCTCTTCCTTCCCCTAAGTACGGCCAGGAACACTGGACACTGTGTGCAAAACAAATGTGGAACTGGAAGGTGCTGAGAAGAGAGTGGACTGACTGGGGATATTGGGAGCCGAGACATGGCAGAGGGCTGAGTTCCCTGGGTCTTCTTTTTGCCTTTCAGACCGGGCCTGGAGAAGCCAGCAACCCAACACCACCAAAGGGCTTGGACCAAAAGGCCCAAGAAAAACCTGCTTTCTGGCTGGAAGTTGAAGAAAGTGACAGCCCACCAGACAGAACACCCTCAGAAGACACTGAGGCCCCCACCTCATCTTTGTTGTCAAAGGCCGGTTGGGGACTCTAGACTTCTCCCCATGACAAGCTATATGGAGGTGACTCGCTGCCGGTGGTGTTAGAGAAGGCCGGGCGGGGGCTGGGAGTCTCATCTCTGCTGCGTGGTAGCAGGGTCCACCCATCCCTCTTCTTGCGTTGGTGGCTTCAGAGGAGACCGAGTAGAGAATCAGGCATTTCACCACCACCTGGTGGTAACGGAGCCACGTACGGTGCCATCACGTGGAACCCCGGGTCCAACCAGGGCGATGTGAGTAGGACAAGGGAGAGGCTGCACTCTTACGCCTTCTGGGTCAGCGGAGGCGGAGTGGGGAGCCCTGACTCCACCCCCACCTTCCTCGCCCTCCTGGTAGGAACGAGGTAGCACCACCCTTTGCCTGCGGGTACAGCGTCAGCAGAGGTGAGCTGAACAGAGCACTTAAGTCAGATTCCAAGTCTGATAACATAATACCGCCAGTATCGAGGCTTCAGCTGAAAATCGCATCACGTGAAGGACTAGGAAAATCTGAACCTGCGAACGAGAAGACAGCTGACCGCAAGTCAGAGGTGACGCAGACGTTGAATAAATGTTTGACAAAGGTTGTAAAGCAACCATCAGTTTAAAGATATGAGTAATTACTAATACTTAAATTGAAAATAGAAAATCTCGGTGGAAATACAGGATATAAAGACACAAATGGAAGTTTCCGAGCTGAAAAATACAGTAAATGGAATAAAAATCCCAGTGGGTTGCGGACAGCAGAGTGGAGAGGACAGAGGAAAGCGTCAGTGAACTTGAAGATGGAACTGCGGAAGTTGCCCAGTCTGAACAACAGAAATAGACTGGAAAAAAATAAACAACCTCAGGGACCTGGGAGACTTTCACAAAAGACCTGTCATTCTTGTCACTGGAATCCCAGAAAAGAGAAGAAAGAAAAGAGATGAAAGTAGGCCTGAAAATGTGTTTGAGGAACTACTGGCTGAAAATTTGCTCAGTTTGGCAAGGGATAAACCTATAAATTCAAGAAGCTTAGTGAAAGCCACACAGGGTAACCTGAAAGAAATCTGTGCTAAGACACATCACAGTCAGACTTCTGAAGACTAAAGACAGAAAATGCGAGGGAAACGTCACTTTACCTTCAGTAGAAGAGCAATTTGAATGACAGTGGATTTCTCATCAGAAACCACGGAGGGCGGAGGGAAGTGGCACATTTTTTAAATGCTGAAGGAAAACTGTCCACTCAGAATTCTGTGTCAAGGGAAAACATCCTTCACATGCTATGTCTCCAGCAGGCCTACCCTGAAACAATAGAGGAAGTTCTCGAGACAGGAAATGATGTAAGGGATGCGGGAGCTCCAGGAAGGAAGAGCTAACAGTGGAAAGAGCAAACACTGGACATTCAGTAGACGTCCCTTCTGTGCATGATATGAGGTTCCCTATGCACGTGGAGGAAGCATTAAGATGATTTCGTGAGAAGTGGGGGAGGGCAGAGGGACATAGAGAAGGGTGAGGTTTTTGCATTTCACCACGAGCTGGTAAAATGCTGATAATCAGTAGACTGATAGGTTGTGAAAATATAATTAACACCTAGAGCAGCTCCTAAAAAAGTCGTACATAAGAGAGATACTTGAACTATATTATAGATAAATCAAAATGAAATCCTAAGAAACGTTCAGGTAACCCAGAAGAAGGTAGAAAAAAAGAAACGGAAACAGAATGAGAGAACAAGCGGAATGAATTATGCACCGCGATCAGGTGTGTTTTATTCAGTAGATCAACTGATGTGATTACATATATGTAGTCATATGTTATATATTATATATTACATGATATCAGTGTAATTGACCTGTTAGCGGGCTAAAAGGAAAAGCCACACAATCATATGAAGGGATACAGACAAAAATAAGACACAGTTCAACAGTCATTCCTGAACCACTCAGAAAATGAGCAGTAGAGGGGAATTTTCTCCACTTGATAAACAATGTTTGCAGAAACCTACAGCTGCCACCATACTTAATGGCGAAAGACAGTATTTTTACCTTGAGGTCAGAACAAAGCAACGACGTTTGTTGTCACCATTCTAATTGAACATAGTACTGGAATTTCTAGCCAGATCAATAAGAAGAAAAGGAAGTACTAAAGGCATACGGATCAGAAAGGAGGAAATAAAACTGTCCTGTTTTTAGATGACATGATAGCCTACATAGAAAATGCCATAGAACCCACAAAAAATCTAGAACTAATGAGTTCAGCAAGGCTGTAGGATACAAGCTTGATGCACAAGCTTTTTTTTTTTTTATTAGCAATTAACATGTAGAAGTGGAAATATATGTTTAAAATGGCTCAAAAAATAAAAATACAAACCAGGATAAATTTGAGAAAACATGTAGGACTTTTATAGGGAAAACTACAAAACTGAGGAAAGTCATCAAAGACAATGTAAATAAACAGATTTACGGTATTTGTGGACTGGTAGGTGTATCATAATAGAGATCCCAGTTCTCTCCAGTGTGAACGGATTGAACACAGCCCCCATCCAAATCCCATCGAGGTTTTTGTAGCTGTGGAAGTGGTTCTAAATTTATAAGGCAAAGGAACTGGAATAGCTGAGCAGCTCTGGGATCGCTAACCGATTTCAAGACCACGTGTTATCGGCAGAGGGATGGATGCAGAATAGAGGGCCGAGAAATAATCCCAGGTAAGGATAGCCAGTCGGTTTTTGACCAAGATGCCAAACTTTCTCAATTCAGCATAGAATAGATAGTCTTCAGCATAGGGTGCTGGAGTAATTGGATATCATCAGCAAAAAACAAAACCCAAAACCTTGATCTAAACTTCACACCTTGTAAATATTGACCCAAAATAGCTGAAATGTAAATGTAACCTACAAAAGGAAAATTTTAAGGGTATTGTAGTGTGTGTTCACTACCCAGAGTTAACCAGTGTCACCCCAATAGATTTAATAAAATAATAATATTTTTAAAAGAAAAACTTAAGAAGAAAATATAAGAGAAAATTTTTAGGATTTAAGATTGATGAAAATTTCTTAGACTTGCCTAATTAGAAGTATGATTCATAGAAGAAAAGCGATCAATCGGATTTCATCAAAATTAAAGATTTACTTTGTGAAAAACCATGTTAGGGTGAAAAGACAAGTGGTAGACTGGGAGCAGCTATTTATAATCCACCTATCTGACATAACTCATGAAGAACGTAGAAAGAAACCTCAAATCTCAACAGTAAAAACCTCAATCCTATTAGCAAAGGGGTCGGGAGACACAAAGAGGCATTTTAATGAAGAAGATATAAGGATGGCAGATGAGCCCATGAAAAGATGTTCACTTTCACTAGCCACCTGGGCAGTGCAAATTAAGACCATTAAGACAGGCTGTCGCACACCTATCAGGACAGCCGAAATTAAAAATAGTGGTGATACCCAATGCTGGTGAGGGTGTGAAGGACAGAATCTCACGTGTTGCCGATGGGAACATGAGAGCCACTTTGGAAAATAATTCGGTTTCTTAAACTCACTGCAGTTAAACGTAGTTACTTTATGACCCAGCAATTCCATTCCTAGGTATGTACGCAAGAAACGAAAACAAAGGCACACAAAAGCTTGCACACTAATGTTCAGAGTGGTGTCACGCGTGATAACCTGAAAATGGAAACGACAGTTCCGTCGGCTGACCAATGGAGAAATAGGGTGTGTGTGGCAATGAAAAGGAGTATGTTGCCGATACATGCTGCGACCTGGATGAGCCTTGAAAACATGCTGAGTGGAAAAAGCCGGTCACAGAAGAACAGGCCATATATTTTTATTTTTTAAAAAAATTTTTAACACCTACAGCACCTGGTCTTCCTAGGTGGTCTCCCATCCAAGTGCTAACCAGACCCGACCCTGCTTAGCTTCTGAGGTCAGACGAGATCCGGCATATTCAGGGCGGCATGGCCATAGATTAGACCAGGCCATACGTTGTATGAATCCATTTATTTGAATTATATCTCAATAAAGGCTTTTTAAAACTACACATGCATTTACCCTGTGCCCCAACAAAGGCACCCTTGGGCGTTCATCCAAAAGAAAGAAACATATTTATACAAAAACTATGTATTAGTGTTCGTAGGAGCTTTGCTTTTAATGGTAAAAATCTGGAAAGAACCAGACTCTTGCAGTAGGTGAGTGGTTAAACGCGTCGGTGCGTCCCTAGCGTGGGAGGAGGAGCTGCCCGGGCAGCGGTCGGTGGGGCTCGGCATCAGGCTCACAGTCTCAGAAGGGCACTCGCTCTGTGCCCGCGTTCACGCAGCATTCTCGTGACAACACAAGTTGGAGATGGGTGGCTGTCGGGGAGAGCTCAAGAACAAGTGGGACACTTGCGGCCATTCCTATGGAGTGGGCGGGGGATGGAGAGGGTGAAAAGATACTGTCTGGTCAAAGAAGGGAGCTAAATATATTAAGCTGTGAACTAACAGATTTATTGGGAAGAGGCATCAGAGCAAAAACCGTCTAAAACGTGAGACTGCCGTTGGAGGACAGTGTCGCGTGTGTTACTTAAGACGATGTCAACAGTGATGTGATCATGTTGGCGGGAGGAATGGATAACAGCAGGAAGTGCGTAGGGAATGTCCAGAGCGAGTCAGTGCGGGTCTGCTGTCCCGTGGCAGCCCTGACCACACGCGGGCCCTTGGGTGCGGCCGCTTCCGGTTGAGATGCTCTGTGAACACGAAACACACGCCGACGCTGGATGGAAGCGTCCGCACCGAGACGTCCCATGAGTATGTTTTGCATTGACGGAAGTGTTATTTTAGACATATTGTGTTAAATAAATGATGAAGAGTAATTTCACCTGTTTTTACCTTTTTAATGGGACTACTAGAAAATCGATGTGTGTGGCTTGCATCGCATTTCTCTAGAATGCACGGTCTGGGACCTGCAGTTAGGTGGTTCGCCTGGGAAAAGTGGGTTAAGGGAGAGTTGTTTTGTATTTCACGCTCTTTGCGATTTGATTTTTAAAACATGTTAGTGAAATTTGATAAAAAATTACCTCTTTAACAAAGGCTGTGGTTTCTGCCTTAAAACTTGTCACATTCTAAATTACATAGTAAATGCTAACCAGAGGAAGGAAGTTAGGAATGAAAAGTAGTCATTGTCTTGTCTGCTGTTTTTCCTTCATTTCAGTTTGCTATAATCAGAAATGAAGTGCTTGTTGTCCCTGCTTTTGTCTAGCTTATTGCAGGAGTGACCAGGATATCACCTTGGAGAAGTAATGCCCACAGAAAGCGGGAGTTGTTCAGCTGCTCGCCAAGCCAAACAGAAACGCAAATCTCACAGCCTTTCCATACGCAGAACTAACAGCTCGGAGCAGGAGAGGCCGGGCCTGCCACGAGAGATGCTAGAAGGACAGGTAAGTTGGCGCTGCGTGCGTTTGTGACCTTCCGGAAGTGGCTGGAATGCACAGGTCTCCAGAGTAGAGAGAGTGCGGGTAGGAAAACAGAGCTCCCCCCATGAAGCTGTCGAGCGCAGCAGCCTGCACAGCGGCAGGGTTCAGTTCCCAGGTCGAGGCGTTTACAGCACTGGCTGGTAAACGTGTGGCTGGGACTGGGGCAGTTCTCCCACTTGGTGTGGGCAGAGCAGCTGTGCAGCTTGGTTGCCCCATCGTCTTAAGGAGAATCGGAGTGGCCTTTCATGGTCACCTGTTCCCTGGAGAGTTTCTGCAGTCAGATCTCTCAGTCACTTTTCTGGACTTCACCCAGTGTCTGCTGTAGTGAGTGTGTCATCTGCTGCGTATCACAGTAGGCCTTTCCGGTAATTTGATGTTTCCTTTGAGTAGTCGAGCTAATTTTATTGATAATTGATAAAGATAAGTTTTTCTACTTCCTTCATTATGATGAAAATGCGTTAGCATTTTTAAAGAATAGTATGAAGCCTAAATAAAAGGATGTTATAATAAAATAAATTATAGACATATCTGATGTACATTTGTATCAGTACGTATAGAAATGTAAGTGCATCCAGACGTATGCCCATTCCTTCATGACTGGAGCTGATTCATTAGCCCCGAGGCTCCAGGACAGTATGGCCAAACTCGGAGGGGTCGAACTCGGAGCAGTGGGCGGGAAGGGCGTCGGCCTTGGCAGAGCCGTGCGGGGCCCCGCCCTCCGGGTCGTAGCTCCTGGGGGCAGTGTGCGCGGATCCTAGCGCAGTTGCTGGCACACAGTGAGGGTTCATTGGGACCCTGTTAGTATGTTTTGAATGGATAAGGAAATGAACAGCTGGTTCTGCTGTCTAAAAAAAAGGATGTTTTAACTTAGTATTGGAAATAAAAGCATAGACTTTAAGGAGCCCCCAAAATGGCTTTGACATACTTAGTGTGTGAGTGAGCTCAGTGGCCGTAACAGAGCACCCCAGACTGGGGGGACTCCAACCACAGGTCTTTACACTCCCCCCGTCCTGAAGGCAGAAAGTGGGAGGTCGGGTGTGGGCAGGCTGGCTCCTCCAGAGGCCGCTGTCCTTGGGGTACAGACGGCCACCTCCGCCCCGGGGTCCTGGAACGGTCGTCCCGCTGCGTGTCTGTATCTTCATCTCTTCCCATAGGGACACCCCGCCGACCCCGTCTGCCTTAGTCACTGAGGCTCCCGCACTGTCCCATTCCGGGGTGCTGGGTGCCAGGACGTCCACATGTGAGTGTGAGGCCCACAGATCAGCCCGTCACACTTAGCAAAGTGAGCATTTGAACCGGGAGCGTGCGGTGGAACCTCCGCGATGCTGGAATGTTCTCCATCTGCACCATCACATACGGGAGCCACAAGCCCCATGGAGCTCGTGGGACTGAGATTTAAAAAGTTAGTTACGATTAAACAGGCACGCGTGGCCCCTGGCTGCGTGGTGGACAGTGTGGGTGAACAGTCCAAGAGGCGTTTTTGGGTTTCCATGCAGTCCAGCCGTGAAAGCTGCCCAGCCTTGGCTGGCGTCCTGCAGTGTGAACCCCACGTGGGTGCACGTGTTCTCCCCGGGCCTTCCGGGTGCCCAGCCTCCATTGTGATGTAGCACAGAGGCCGCTGCATCAGGGCAACCCTTGTGAAGGTCGCTCAGAACCCTGGGGCCGTGCAGCCCCGCCCGGTGTCGCCCGCGCTCCTGGGCGGCGCGCACCTGCCTTGGACACTGGTGTCCGGCAGGGCTGCTGCACGGCGCTCTGCGTGCTTCCGCAGGGCGTAGCGATGGTGTGGGGTGCAGGCAGCGGGCATGGTGGGTGTCCAGGGCTCTGAGAGGGCAGGGACGCGGTCACCGGTGGGTGTGAGCTGAGTGCTGGACCAAGTGACAGTGCTGCCCCGCAGCTGTTGGGGGCGGGTCCCGTGGGAGGACAGCTGCCCCTTAGGCTCATCGTGGAAGGAGTTGGGGCAGGGCGAAGCCCGGGGCTGCTGGGGCCGCGTGCGCACAGCCCCTGTCCTGCCGCCAGGCGCTTGGCCCCCTGCGCAAGTGCAGATCCTCCCGAAAGCTCTGCTGGTCGCAGCTTTTCTGCTGAGCTTCCTGAGGTGACACCAGAATTTTAGGCCTCCGTTCAGGGTCTGGGAAGGCGAGAGACCCCGGGAGGGCTGTCAGGAAGGGCTATCAGCAGGAGCGTGACGGTTTAGTTTCCTTCTCTCTGTTATTTTAAGGTTTTATTTTTTTTCCTGTTTTTTATTGGCATTTGAGAGGGATGTTGAGAGAGGCTGCACTAACCCCTTCTGCCAGTTTCAGTGTGTAAACCAGCGGCTTCACGTACGTTTTTAAGTAGCTCGTAAAATTTACTTAGGTGGTTACTTCAGACCACACAGCTAAAATGCTTATATCACTAGAGATCGTTTTGTCTACAATCTAAGATGTTACCGAGAAAGATTTACTAAACATTGTATCTCTTTTTATTTGAGACTCATTTAACATCAAGAAGTTTGTGCTGCATATAAATTTGAAAAGTCACTTAGAAAATTACCCTGACAGCAGTTAGGTATTGAAACATTGTTTTAGAAGCCTTTGATAACAGTTTTGTTTGAAAATACTCAAGTGCTGGGGGCGGTCACACAGAAAATACTGTCTAGGCCATGTCTTCGGGACGTTGGAGTGTAGACTGTATCAGTCTCCGTTATCAGCAGCATCTGGAAAGCAAATGCTTGCGATCACAGTTGGTGCGTAGGACGCTGCCCACTCGTGTGAGCCCTAAAGTCCAGCTGAGGCGCTGCGTCTTCCCACTGACTCCCCGTGAGGCTCGAGCAGGGCCTGGAGCTGCGCGGGCGGCCCTGGGGCCTGCATTTGCCTGCTGTTCGCATTTACCCGACACACGTTTGCTCTCACAGGCCGGGTTTTCATTCTGCTTCACGACCATCTTTTAGGTGTTAAGTGGAATTACCAACATTTAGTTTATTTTGCTCAAAGCGCAATGGACATGAGGACTCTGTAAGGCAAACCTATTAGTATGTAACTTAGTAAAATTGATTTGATACCGTATGATAGAACTTAAAGGTTACTTAATATAATTTTGTTTATGAGAACTACAAATTTGGAACTTTTTGAAAAGGTAGGCTTATTTTCTCCCTTGTAAGAAGAAAAATTTAGTTATTTTTAAGAAATGCTTGTTCTTGAATCTCGTGCTACCCTGGGTAACCATTTGTATAGTTTGATTTTAGTTTCATCTACAGACATTTGTAAGTTTAAGTTCTTTCAGCATTTTATGTATAAGAAATAAAACGTAAAGATATAAGATGAGCTTCATGTTAAAGATAACTCAGTTTGGAAACAGTGTTGGTGCTTGGTAGTAGACTTTCTCATTCATTCTTCTTAAACAAAACCTTCCTTTTCTTACAGGATTCTAAACTGCCTTCCTCAGTTCGCAGTACACTTCTGGAACTGTTTGGTCAAATAGAAAGAGAATTTGAAAACCTTTATATCGAAAACTTAGAATGTAAGTATCTCCTGTCTTAATACACTTTTAGAACTTAGAAATCTTTGAGAGTCAAATTTGTAGGTAGACATTCACCACTGCATCCAGTTTCTTTTCAGCTACAATCAGCTTAGTGGCTAAGAAAAACCCGGTTACCTGGCAGCTCTGTAGACCAAAACTGGGTGTGGGCGGAGCTGCACTCCTCCTGGAGGCTGAGGGGCTCTTCCCCAGCTTGTCTGGGTCGCGGCAGACCCCACTGCCCCGCAGCGAGGATAGGGATCTCCATCTTCCTGCGGGCCTTCCCAGGCCAGAGACTTGGCTCGAAGCCCTTCTCCTTTGTCCTGCAAAGTGTCCGTGCGATGGGGTCCTCCTGCTGCATCTCCGACCGCCTCTTAAGGATGTGGGGGAGGGGTGGGCCACCTGGGTCATGCAAGGGTCTCCCTGTGCACTGTTCTTCACTGTAGTCACACCTGCAGGCTCCCTTTGCCACGAGGTCACGTTCATGGGTTATCTTTGGAGCAGTAGTGTTCTACTGACCACACCTGCTGATCTGAATTATGATTTTATAAAAAATAAATGCATCCTGTAACTTTTCCTAGGCAAACTCTACCGTAAATTGAAAAACATTAATTCACATTTCTCTTTAAAATATACCATATTTTGAGAATTTTTTCAACTGTATTACAACTGTATGTATTACTTGTTTGACTTATTAAAGGTGAAAAGGTTTAATTAGCTGGCAGATTGCTATTTTTTTTAATTTCCTTTTTGAAGCAATGTGTTCATTTGGTTAAAGACTCAAGTTGTATAAACAGAAAAGATATCTACTCTTACTTGTGCCTGTCGACCCATCCTACTCATATTTTCTGTGTTTTTTGTCATTAGTTCTTCTGGTGATTATTTTTATAAACTGAATCTACTCCTGGTTGTCGCTCTGTCGGCTTCAGGCCACACGCTTCCGTGCGGTGCTGTGGTGTGTCGGGAGGTGGACGTGTCCTGAACCCCCACCACTCTGTTACTGTAAAGCTTTGCTATTTTACGGGGTTTATGTTTATAAAATTTTAACTGTAATCAGGTCCTTCATGCCTTATGAGTTGATTCCAAAAATTGAGTACTAATAAACAGCATTTGCACGATTAAAGTATTTTCACTGTAGAACTAAGCGGTGTGGTTGAATCAGTAGCGAAGAGAATATAATCCTCTATCATTTAAACTTCATTATTAGAAAATTTAATGTTTCGATATTGGATTTTCCTTATGAGTTTACCTTAAAATTAACAGAGGAAGAAATTATTCTCACTTTTATAGAATAAAAAGGTACTTTGTCTGATTTTAAGGGTTCTCTGAAGGACTGAAATATTGTTGAGTTCCCACTGTGACACAAGGCTTTGGGTTTTATGAACTCATGCAATTTGTTTAAGAAAAACTGTAAGGTTGCAGATGACCGGATGTTGGAGGTTCAGCGGCTTCCTGCTGCCTATGCGATAGCGTCGGAGTTGCTCAGAACGGATGTGCTCACAGCCTTCGCCCCCGGACTTCCCTAACTGACCTCAGCTGTGCTTTTACCCAGACCCTGGCCTCACTGCAGCCTGAGCAGAGCCGCTGCCCGTGTCTATGTGGCACTAATGCTGGCTGTGTTTGTGGCCAGGCGGGGTCCAGCTGCGTGACTGCGGTAGCTCGCGTCCTTGGGCAAGACCTTTCCCCCAGCCAGACTCTTGCCTCGTCCCTGCGGGGTAGGGCCACAGTGGGATGACAGCACCCGTCCAAAGCACAGCCGTGTCCGCTTCCCCTGTGTCTGCTCGTTCTCTTCTCTAGCTGGTGGCCTTTCTCTTCATTCTTCTCTCCTGTCCCCATGCATCGCTACAACTGTTCCTTCTCCATAACTTTCCTTGCATTTTAAATTTCTCTAATACCTAATCCTCACCTGGCCTCTGTGGTGCCATGCAGCAATAGTTAGGTTTTCTTATTTTCTGTTTTATGGTTTTTTGCTTTATTTCAGTGTTCTCAGCCAGATTGTAACTTTCACATTGGGTTTTGGACAGGGTCAGGGTCATGTGTTTGCATCTGCAGACTGAAGCACAAAGGAGACGAGGTGCGCCGAAGCCCCTGCGTGCTCATGGAGAGCCCAGTGGTGTCACGTCTTCTCGTGCAGGGGGAGTGTCGTGGTTTCTGGTTCTGGAGATGGCTTAAGTTTTTTGAGAACCCTGTAAACTGCGATCTCATTTATTAGAATGTTGTTCGTGTCTTTGTTTAGACAACGCCAACATATAACAGCAAGTTTGGGAAGCGGTGAATATGTTTAAACATAAAAAGTACACATTTTACCTTTTTGAAAAAAACGTTTCTCTCCCCAGTGCGTAGAGAAATCGAGACTCTAAATGAGCGTTTAGCTGCTGAAGGACAAGCGGTCGATGGGGCAGAGCTGAGCAAGGGCCAGCTCAAAACCAAAGGTGAGGGGCTTGCCGGCGGGTTACACGGGGAGGAGCCGGGATGGGGGGAGGAGCTGGAGGTGCGGCGCCGGACTCGATGCACGGGCTTTCATGACGCGACCGAATCCATGGCTCAGGCGCGGGTGTACACGGGAGAGCCAGGGGCCGCACGGCCTGGCGCCCCCTGCCAGTGGCACTGTCTCCCTGTGTGAGATGCTTGCATTTGCATCTGGCGTCCCTCCCGCTGTCAAAGTCCCGGCTCCTCAGTCATCTGACCATGCTGACCGTGTTCTCTGTCTCGGCAGCCAGTCACAGCACCAGCCAGCTTTCTCAGAAGCTGAAGACCACCTACAAGGCCTCCACCAGCAAGGTATGCAGGGCACCCGGCTGCTGGCCGGTCACATGGTGCCGCAGGTGCGCACAGATGCCCTTGAAGCTGCACATTCTTTAATTAGAAATGTGTGATGGAAAAAGATAAACTTCTGGCATTTAGGGAGATATACTTTTTAAAAGGAATATCATAGATTTCTTAAGAGGCCTCAGTGTATAGCATGAGGTCTTAGAATGCCAAACCTTTCTGATCATTTCTGAAGTAGAGGAGGAAAGGATTCTTTAGAGTTAACCCTTACCACGAGTAGTAAAAAATAAGATTGGGGCAGAGGTAAGGACGTGCACGATAATACTTGCTTTAAAAAATGTGTTAGAAGTATTTAAAGCCCAGTTATTTTGTATACTAGAAGTTCATTTGAATTTACGGGAAGCATATGACTAATGGTCCTTATAGCGTTGTGCACGCTATAATGGTCCTTATAGCGTTGTGCACGCTGTGTGTACCCATTTTAAAGAAAAATAACAAAAATAGGCGACCTCTGAGACTGGGAGAAATGGCCCGATGCCAGACGTCTCGTGGCCAGTGCTGCCGTGTGTTCTGGGAGGGAGAGCTGACAGGACGCCACCCATGGGCAGGTGCTGCAGCCGAAGACCTTCACTTCCCTCCTGGCCTTACTGTGATATGTATGGGCTCGCAGCGGGAAGAGGCGCTGGGTTTGAGGGCATGCTGAGTCCCACATGTGTGCCGGCCGAGTCGCGGCCCTCCCAGTGCTGCTGAGAGCGGGCCTCCTCCCCGCGTGCTCTGTCGGCGTCTGGCGGGTGGGGAGTGCCAGGGTCATGCTGCGTCGCCGCCACGATGGCCGTGTGTCTGCCCAGAGGGGAATGACGTATATTTTCAGGTCTCTGCCAAATCAGAGTTTAAAAGCGCTGTAGAGTGCCACCAGGTTTTCTTTTTCACTTGTTTTTACGGCTTTAGCCTGACCTGATTAATCTATATTATCTTGATTTACTTAAAAACCGAAAGCCATTCTTACATTCAAGGACACTTTAAAAGCGAAACTCAGAAGAGTTCTTCGTGGTTGATTAGTGTCTTCTCACACGCTTTCTACTTTTCTTATAAGCAAAGGGAGAGTCGTCTGCTGTGTGTCGGACGAGATGATGGCTCACCGTCGTGTGGCCTGTGTGGTTCTCGGGCCTGTCCCATTGGACTGTGCTGCCTGCCAGGCTCTGTCCCTGTCCCAGGGCTGCCGCCTCGTGCAGTGCGGGCACGTGCTTGGGATGCAGTGCTGGGCAGACCTCGCCTGTTATGGGGCTGTCTCCTGGGTCCTCCTTCCTGATGACACACGGTCGGCGTGTCTGTTACCCGGAACAGACACACGTCTCCCAGTAATGACAGTGGTCAGTGGAGGGTTGGGGTATACCTTTTGACTTTCATGTCCTGCTAGCTCTTTTTTAAAGAATTTGGCAATTTTATCTGGTGATTTGGGTTTGTGGAAGAGTGATTTGTGGCACTTGAGCAGGCCCTTCCTCCCTGCTGGTGCTCAGGCCTTCGTGAGGACTTTGTTCCTGCTTTGTGACACCCTGCTGGGCGAGGTCCACCATTTGCACTTATGTGTGTTCCTTTAATGTTCTATTCAGTGCTTTATGAATTTTAAGACATCTCTTTCTGTTTTACCTTTTCTAACTTAAAAACATTTGCTCATAAAATTGTTCACAAACTTTTTCCTGTCGCAACTTTAGATTGTCTCCAGCTTCAAGACCACCACGTCGAGGGCTGTGTGTCAGCTTGTGAAGGAGTACATTGGCCACAGGGATGGCATCTGGGATGTCAGTGTGGCGAGGACACAGCCCGTGGTGCTGGGGACCGCGTCTGCTGGTGAGCCCAAAGCTAGCCCTGCCGTGTGAGACAGCTGGTGCAGATGACCGGCCTCCACCCTAGGATGACCGTAGCCAAGCGACCCTAGGAGCAGACATGTGGCTGAGCAGTCACTGAGCCTTCACTTAGGGCTTCGTTCTGACACCTCTGCTGGCCTTCCGCTGCCTGTGCTTGGGGCCACATCCGCCTCTGTGGTTGCTGCCGACCGTGTTAAGGAGTCGCTGTTCAATGCAGCGACTGGTTTGGTGTGGCCGAGGGACGTGCCGTGTGATCTCTGAGGGGGCCGCTGTCCTAGGATTTAGGGGAGTGGGGCCGCTGCCACCTTGTGTTTGCGGGCGTTGGAGAGATCCCGCCTCCTCACTCTAAAGAAAAGGTGCTTTTTGAAAGCCGCCTGATGTGCATAACTTAGTACTCTGTCAGATCAAAATTGCTGACATTTAAAAGGCTTCTTACTCGTTGAAGATGATTTTCCCAGCTGTGACAAGGTGCTCACTAGATTCTGCCTTTTTGAATGGAGAAAGAAAATGTAAAACTAGTTAGAATGATAAAGGTTTTTTCTCTGGTTAAAATTCTCTTCCTGCATGAGCTCCCCAGATTGTTTTTGTGGGAGTGCGAACTAATAAAGGAGAGCGAAAGGTCCTTTTCTGATGTCTCTGAAATCTCATTTGGGTGGCTGGTATTTGTTTTTCAGCGCTTTCTGTAAAGCTTACCTTTTACGTTTTTGTTACGCCCATACTAGAGAGGGTCCAAAGGAATATTTATGATCTCAAATAACATATAACTGGATTCGAATGCTGTTTGCATTTGAATGTTGCATGATGTTCTGAAAAGTTTGAACATTTCACTAAAGAGATGACCCCAGGATGTAAATGACCTCTATATTTTAGTCTCCAGCATGGCGCGGTCAGTGTAGCAGTGAGCTAGGAACTCGGGGCCCTGGTTTTCCACTTGCCCCTAAACGACCTCAGGCAAGTCACCAACTTCTCCCATCTCCTTGGAAACGTTTTCTTTGATCAATTGAATTACAGAGTAGTATAATCAGTTGCAAGAGATAGTAGCAGTAACGTTACTTATTGTTTTTATTGTTTTTAGAATGTTTGTCTTTTTCTTTTATGAAAAAAACCGATGTGTCCTTGTCTGTTCCACTTTGCAGATCACACAGCTTTACTCTGGAGCATCGAGACAGGGAGGTGCCTCGTCAAGTACACGGGCCACGTGGGGTCAGGTGAGCACCCTGACGTCACCGGGTCGCCAGTCGGGAGGTGCGCTGAGCCATTTCAGGACAGCGGGGCATTGTCACGGACGGGTGGATGGATGGACCAACAGCCGCCATGCTGTCAGGTGTGGGCTCCTGGAGGGACAGCCCAGCACCCTGAGCGACGCCGGGCCAAAGCCGTCTGCGTTTTGTGTTGTGTCGCACAAGAGGCATGTGGAGCTAGTTGGGAACTGAAGTGCGTGCGTTATCCATCAACAGCCACGCACGTGTTCTGGGCCGCCCCCTCGTGGACCCCGTGTGTCCCGGTGCTGTGGCCTGGTTTCGGTCACTCTTCTCCAGTGCCCCTGCGGCCCCTTCCACTGGAAGGCAGCACCTCCAGTCGCCCTGTCAGGCAGCCCCCGGCCCCTCCCTTCGCAGTTCCCCCTGCCCCGAACTCTTGTGGACAAACTTGGAGGTGGTGTCTGCCTTCTGCTTCTGGAGCTAGTAGTGCCCACCTGCCGACCTGTCAGGGAAGCGAGCCTGTCTTCTGCCAAGGTCAGGGGGACGACGTACCCTGAGCGTCTGCGTAGCTGCCCATGGGCCCAGGACGCTCGTGCATGCTCGCTCTGTGAGGTGTGTGTCTCCAAGGGGGGCCCCGGGATTCAGCGTGAGCGGACCCCCACACCTCCAAGTGTGTGCTCCACCCTTGTTCCCAGCTGCCCCGCCCCCTCCAGCACAGGTATTCTGGAGCCTGGGGGCTGTGGGGAGTGCGGTGGCGGTTACGCTTCGTTCCTGTTTCCCCAGCTCTTCCCCAGTGGCCTGGGGTCCAGTGGGAGCGCTCACACAGACTCCTCTAGCATTTTCAGCTCCCTCGGAAGTGGAATTCGAGTGGCACAGCTACGTCTCACTGGTCACAGTCTGGTGAACGTTCCTTCCGTGCTGCATACAGCCCCGTGTCCCCATTGAGGTGTGGGTGTGACAGGACAGATGGGGTTTCTGAGAGCTGGGAGGAGGGCGTGGGCATGGGGCTACCTGGGCGGGCAGTACAGTGACCCTTACTCTGAAGATTATTATCAACTCAGATGACTTAGCTATGTACGAAAAGACACAGATTACTATATTTTTTTCATGGGTCCTGTACTTGAGCACTTTGGTAGCTGAAATCTGGTACGTCTGTTGCGTCTGTTCTCTTGAACTCACTCGTTTATTCATAGTCTAACTGAATGGGAAAATCTAACATTGAACAGTCACTACTCAGTTTTTCCATTTAGCTTTGTAACACGTAGCTAAAATAAATATCGATGATGTTTTATTTTAATCCTGTTTGTGTAATATTTTTATTTTGCAGTAAATTCTATAAAATTCCATCCGTCGGAGCAGTTGGCTCTCACTGGTACGTTGCTTTCTCTTCTTTCCTGAGCAGTGTTGGTGGCCTCAGAGCAGCCGTGCCGGTCTCTTCTGTCAGTAGCCTCTGGACTCTCCCCGCCTGGGCTAAAGTCGGACCGTTATTAGCAGACGTTTTGTGAATTACGTAGGAGATGAGCGAGAGGAAGCACACTGAGTAGCCCTTTCTTGACGGAGTGTGAGTGACGTGAGCTGCCTTTCCGGGAGCCCAGAGCCGATGCCTGCTGTCGCTGCCGCGTACCTGCCGCTTGCGCGTGACGGTTCGCAGCCGGCTGTGACTCAGTTCCCTGAGGCCCTGTCATCCCTGCCGAGTCCCTGACCCTGTGTGCGCCCGAAATCCAGGAAAGAGAAAATAGTCGTCCCGAGTCACGGCCTTGCAGAGCCTGCGTCCCTGTCCCTTTCTCGGTGGCTCTGAGCTGCGGCAGCTTGGGGTTCGTGTTTTATGTAGTTATCGTACTGAGGCGTTTGCCTGTAAAATGTCCAACAGCTGTAGACCCTTTTGGTGTTTTTAGGGACAGTGACAGTAACCTTGAAGGACAGTGTTGGAGGGGCCAGAGGTCAGCAGGCTTTGTCTGGGAAGGACCAGAAATAAGTGTTTCCGTCTTCGGGGCCACGCGGTATGTACCGCAACTACTCGGCTCTCTGTCAGTGCGAAAGCAGGACGCTCACAGGGAGGGGACGTGGCTGCAGTAGTAAACGTTATTTCCAGGACGGGCAGCTGCCTGCATTGGCCCGCGGGCACAGCTTGCTGACCCTGGGTAAGGGCCAGAGTAGTCGTCGTTGCTGCCTTGACCTGTGAGTGGAGTGAGGTGGGGAGGGCAGAGCCGGCCGCCACCTGAGGAAGCGAGGGGGCGAAGTGGGTGAGGGATTTCAGGCTTGTCAGATCGGCCCTTTGTCGTGTGATGGAGAAGAGGGAGGATGGAGGGAGCCGAGCGACAGCCAGAGGTTGGGAAGGAGGGGCTGGACTGGAGGGACAGCTCAGAGAGGAGCCGGCAGGGGCCGGCATGGGGGACGCGGCCGCGCTGGAGCGAAGGTGCGAGGGGGGCCCGGGCACGGCCCTGGTTGGGGAGAGCGTGGCAGGGCAGGCGGTCCAGTCACGGACGCCGAGAGAGGCTCCCCTGTCTGCACGCGGCTGCTGCGGCCTTGAGGCGGTGGGTCCGGCTTCGCTGGCAGCCTTGGCTGGTGAAAGGTCTCAGGGCTCTCTGTGCCTGGCAGTCACGAGGGCCGCCACGTCGAGTCGGGGGTTCGTGCTCTTGTGCACCTTTCACTTTCCCGAAGCACCTGTGATAGCTGCGGGGTGCGGGGTGTACTCGGGTTCAGTTTACTGAGATTTGGCAGGTGGAGAATGAAGCTTACTACTTGTAAGTTTTCTCTGACTCTTCGCAGCTTTCTACCCTCAAATGAAGGGGGAACGTTTTTATACGTAATTATCCTGATTGAGCACGTTTACTCTGTTCTCAGTAGCAACATTGTACGGTCGCAGAAATAGCTGCCTGAGTGAACGACATTCACCTCGCTAGTGATCACTAAGTTACATGTCTGATGATGCTCAGAGCCTCGCAAAAAGCACATTTTACGCACAGTGTGCACTTTGGGTAATTTTCCCCCAATTTCTTTCTTCAGCTTCTGGAGATCAGACTGCTCACGTTTGGAGATACGCGGTTCAACTGCCGACGCCCCAGCCGGTGGCCGACACCAGTGTAAGCGGCGCACGCCCTCCCCTGCACCGTGCCTGGGCTGTGGGTGGGTCTGGGTGTTGGCGAATCTTAGGGTAACCTTATACTGTCTCGTGCATTGGATGTTTGTGTACCCCCAAATTCATAGGTTGAGCCGTCATTCCCCGTGTGGCTGTATTTGGAGATGGGGTCTCTAGAAAGAAGTTGAAGTTAAAGAAGGTCATAGGGTGGGCCCCGTCCTGTAGGCTTAGCGTCCTCACAAGAGGGGACAGCAGAGGGATGTGTGTTCCCCCCGCACTCCCCTGCGGGGCCGTGTGAGCACACAGTGAGAAGGCGGCTGTCCGCTTGCCAGCAAGAGACTGCTTCCCAGAAACCACATCCGTCACCCCGACCTTGGTGCCCAGTCCTGGTGCTCTGTGCTGGCGGCCCGAGCAGACCAAGGTGGCATCTTTACGCGTGGCCGAGCTTGCTTTCACCGTCCTCCTCACAGTCTTAAACACTTGCTGTTAACTCTTCCAAATTCAGGGTTACATTTCATTTCTTAACATTTCACGCGTTAGCTTTCAGACAGCTGGCCCACTGCCACACAGGAGACCGTGCAGGCCAGTGGCACGTGTGGCACCGCTTCTGTGCAGGCAGTTTCACTGTAAGTGACAGAGGAGTTTGGTGATGAGAGGAAGAATGAATCGATGGATGTCAACCCCAAGTCCTTCAGCGACTGTCTCATCCTGCTGCGTACAGTTGTGCCACTTCAGCCCGGCCCTGTGTGTGTGATCACGCAGATCGTCAGTGTCTTCTGGGGTGAAGAGATTTTCTAGTTTCCCTTGTGGGGCAGCTTTCCGCAGGCTTGTTCTCACACGTGGTTCCACTCTTCCTGTGCAGCTGCAGCAAGGACGTGGCACGCCAGGCAGAGAGCTCAGCCTGCCGCCAGGCACGCACAAGTGGTTTCGAGTCACGTTTGGCTGGAATAGTCGGTGGGAATAGTAACCCTCAAGTTTTGATGTTGGCGTCTCTGTATAGTTCTTTCCTTTTTCTTTTTTGACATTTTAGACGTTGTTCTGTTTGCAGATAGGTTAAGTAATGGATTCCAGAAGAATGAGATTTCTTTTTTAGTTAGGAGGTCTCAACAGCTCATTTTCAGTTGAGCGATCATGTCCTTTATTTTAACAGTTTTTCCTTGTGGAATTACCAAACTATTCCTCATGTGCCATGCTTTAGCTGCTCACTCAGGAAGCGAATGCTGGGCACTGATGGAGGACAGGCAGAGGTGAGGGTGGCGGTCAGCGCTCAGAAAGGTCAGAAGTAAGTTAACATTGTGTGTTCTTCCCGCAAATAAGAAAATACCAATTTTGTCAGAGGAGAAAACTACGTACAGCACTTCCTTTTAAAAGCCCTGGCGGTTTGCGTAGAATGTCAAGAAGACTTTCTTTTCCCTTTTGTGATTTTGCTGCATTGGACTCTGGGATTTTCGGGCTTGTATCTGCGGCCTCTGGGTTTGGGGGCCGCCGGGGCGCTGAGCCCGCATCCCCGTTTGTGGCTCATGCTCCGCCCGGGGGCTTCCCTGTGGCCCTGCCTCCGGGGACGGCTCCGTCAGCCCCTCTGCAGTTGCCGCCCCGTGGACTTGAGGCTCTGTGTTGGGGCCGCTGTGTCCTGAGCGCCTGCTGGGCCACTTGGCAGCTGTCCCGGGCTCCGAGGTGGACTCCCATCGCTCAGGCCCCGCTCTTCCTGCAGACAGATGTCTTCTCCTCCTCGTTTGGACCCGCGAGTGTTACTCGGCACCTGCCTTGCTGATGCGGAAATGCTCGGATGGTGGAGTGTCAACAGTGGTGGGTTTCCTGGTAGACCACTGTGTCACCTAGTTGTCTGATACTGAGTGACTAACTTTGTGGGGTTAATCTTCTCCATTTGCAAGTGAAAATTGGAGTGGGCGAGTTATGTGCGGCTCCCAGTGGCCTTCCTCCATGAGCGTGCCGTGACACAGGGGATCGCGGCCTGCGGGCGGCCGGCGCTTAGGGCCTTGGTACCGATTGGCAGTTCTCTGATGTTCTGTTCAAACGTCTCTGGCAGTGAGAAATGACTGTAGTTAGCCGTATTGTCTGTAAGTCTGTGGCAAAATCACAAACAGTTCTCACCTCTCAATCTTACAGTCATTCTTTAACATAACTATATTTGCATTTTAAATGTCTTTTCATTCCTCATGTGGTCTGGCGGAAGGAAATCCGCAAATGCCGACTCTATTCGACCTTTCCTGTGGCTCCTGTGACTAGGGCTCTCTCGTGGGGCCTCCAGCCTGCTCCTCTGTGTTCTCGCCCTTCCTGTGCCATTCCTTGGGGTCTGCACTGCCTGTGCCCACGACTCACCGCAGACCTCCCAGCCGCCCTGTGGAAGTTGCTCCTTGACCCATGCGTCACTCCTTATGTCACGATAGTCTGTGAGGAGCCCGTCAGGCTTACGCTGCAGGCCAGGCTGTGACAGCAGAGCTGGCGGGAAGTGTGGGCTCTGACATGTACCCTTTTCACCCCTCCCCCCCCGTCTCTACCTCTACCTAACCCGTGAAGCCTGCCTTATTCCGATTCCCGAGTAATTCCCAGTTACCTTTCTCTCCCCCTGAGGTCTCTACCGAGTGTCCCCATCTCGTGCCTCTTCTGCATCTGCCCAGGGGACAGTCAAGGTGCAGGAGGCTCCTCAGTGCATCTGTGGGGCCGTGAAGGGGCCAGGGGCCAGTGTCACCTCAAGGAGACTCCACGCTCTGGGGTCCCCATCAGGAATGTCCAGTGACTGTATGTTTCTCCTGTTGGGTCCGATCACCTGGTTCCCCAGGCAGGGATCGGTTCCCCTTGAGCAGGGTGACTCCACAGGAACACGCTTGTCCTGTCCTCACGCCAAGGGGGAAGGGTCTCTCAACCCTCGCCGTCACCGTCCAGGGCACTGACTAGTCCCCCGACTAGTCTCCCTGTCGGGTCTAAGTGCTTAACGTCCAGTCTCTGCTCTGTGACATCAGGAATGGTCTTCGTACCATCTCAGCTGTCACCTCAGTGAGCCCCTCTGACCCTCAGCCTTGGCTTGCATCCTCTCCCCGCTCCAGCCCCTCGATGTGCTTGCTGTCCGGGCTCGCCACCTTCTCCCTCCCTGCTCGGCCTCCTTCCTAGACTTGTCCCCTCACAGCCCCCACGCATCCTGCAGGTGCCACTCAGTGTCACAGACCGCCCACCCGAGTCCGCCTCGCTGGCGCAGCACGTAGCGCTGCCGGAGGCAGAGAGCTGCGCACTCCTGTGGACTTCCTCCCGGGCCGAGCCCTCCTCTCCTGCACACGTCCACCTCTGGCTACGTGGGCTTGTCCCCTGTTCCCCTGCACTGAGTGCCCTATGGCTGGCCTCACCGGGCCACGCTGGGCTGGGACACTGCCCTGCACTTCCCCAGGTGGCGACCGCCATGCCTAGCGACTTCCTCACTCTCCCTTTTGCTTGCTTCCTTTGTGGCCCCTGGCCGCCACAGATGTGCAGTGCAGCCACCCTCACCCACAGAGCCATCTGTCCTGCAGCCCTCGTGGAGCCGTGCCACACTGGTGTCCCACATAGACCGCAGACTTGTCACCTCACTGCTTCCCCTGTCGGGCCCCTCCCGTCAGCGTCCCCCCACCCAGCAGACACTTGCTCCTCAGTCTTCTTCCCACCACACCCCACGTCTCGTGTGTTTCTCTTGTTCTCTTTTTGCTCTCGAGTCTCGTTGGTTGGGTCACCTCCTCTGCCCAGAGATGCCCCGGTCTCTGACACTTGAGCCCCTCCTGTGTGCGGGCCACCTCCCTGCCCTCCACCTGAACGCGGCTCTCTCCCGCGTCTGGTCACTTTCCTCCCTCCGCAGCCTCCCACTGATCCAGACCCGGCGCCTCCAGGGCCGCCCCTTGCTGCTGTCCCCAGGGTTCACTTGCTGTCCCTGGCCCGTTAGCTCTAGGCTTTGTAGACACCGAAGACAAAGTCTTACAGACACCACAGAACTAATGTGTCCAAAACTGGGCTCTGGCTGTGCCCATAGTCTGCTCTCGCTTGGTCCCTTGTCTCTGGAAACGCCTTGATCCTCCACCTGGTAAGTCACCTGCGGTTTCTCTCAGACCCCTCTGGACATCGGCATGTCTGGAAGCTGCTTCAAGAGGTCCTCGCGCAGCCTCCTGTCTCCTGCACCGCCGCCCTGCCCAGGCCCCTTCTACCTGTTCCCTGGGGTCACCTCCGGCAGGCTCCTGCATCAGTGCCCTCAGGTGGCCGGGACAGCTCCGCAGACGGGGCTTATGTGTCACCTGGGCCTCGTCTCACATGCTGTAGGCTGGATGGGGTCCCAGGTGCAGGCAGGCCGGTTCCTCCTGCGGCCTCTTTCAGTGTGTGGACGCTGTCTCATCCTCTGTCCTCATGTGGCCGTCCCTCTGTGTCCTGACCTCATAAGGACACAAGTCATATGGGATCAGGGCCCAGCCTAGGACCCCGTTTTAATGTAATCATCTTTTTAAAAATTCCTTCTCCATGTACAGTCACATACCGAGGTACACACGTGGATTTTGGGGGCTACAGTTCAGCCCATGACACCCCCTTTCATTCGTTTCCTCTGTGGAATGTTTACACAGAACACTGGATCTTTAAAGCATGAGTCAGACTACTTCACTTCCTTGCTCAGAACCATCTGGTGGTTTTCCAGCGCACAGCAAAATCCAAAGCCCTTTCCCTTTCTGCCAGGTTTCATACGCCCTGCACCGGTCACATCTCTGAGTCCACCTCTGCAGCCTCCTCCCCGCAGCCACGCTTCCTCTCGGGCCTTCCACCCGCGCTCCCGTCTGCCGGGAACGCCGTTTCCTGAGTCTTTGTGGGTCGTACTCGCTTGCTTCGCATCCTGAGATGAGCAGTAGTTTAGCGGACCCTTCGCCTGACGCTTCTGAGTAAAAGAGCAGCCCCATTACTAGTCAGCACTCGTTTTACTTTGCTTCTTAGCACTTACTACTGCCTGAACCTGTGTGTGTACGTGACACCTGTCCCTGTGCTTTGAGTGTCTGTATGCGACCCATGTTTCTATGCCATGTGTGTGTACGTGTGGCATGCATTTCTACACTGGCGTGTACACACAACATATATGCTCATACTAGTGTACGTGCATTCCTGTGGTACATATTCCCGTACTAGTGTGCGTGTGTGCACGCGCGTGGTTGGTTTTTCTCGCTGGCGTGGAAGCTCCCTGAGGCCCCGGCTTCAGTGCCCTCGTCACCTGGCTGTGTGTTGTTCATATGCACTTGTCACTTTGCCTCTCGTCCTCTGTGCCCAGCCTTCGGTCTGGCACTGTACAAGCACCTGATGGATATTTGTTGAATGAACAGATAAA
>NW_011889196.1:589754-611001 GCF_000151845.1 Pteropus vampyrus
CCTCTGTGTCCTGACCTCATAAGGACACAAGTCATATGGGATCAGGGCCCAGCCTAGGACCCCGTTTTAATGTAATCATCTTTTTAAAAATTCCTTCTCCATGTACAGTCACATACCGAGGTACACACGTGGATTTTGGGGGCTACAGTTCAGCCCATGACACCCCCTTTCATTCGTTTCCTCTGTGGAATGTTTACACAGAACACTGGATCTTTAAAGCATGAGTCAGACTACTTCACTTCCTTGCTCAGAACCATCTGGTGGTTTTCCAGCGCACAGCAAAATCCAAAGCCCTTTCCCTTTCTGCCAGGTTTCATACGCCCTGCACCGGTCACATCTCTGAGTCCACCTCTGCAGCCTCCTCCCCGCAGCCACGCTTCCTCTCGGGCCTTCCACCCGCGCTCCCGTCTGCCGGGAACGCCGTTTCCTGAGTCTTTGTGGGTCGTACTCGCTTGCTTCGCATCCTGAGATGAGCAGTAGTTTAGCGGACCCTTCGCCTGACGCTTCTGAGTAAAAGAGCAGCCCCATTACTAGTCAGCACTCGTTTTACTTTGCTTCTTAGCACTTACTACTGCCTGAACCTGGGTGTGTACGTGACACCTGTCCCTGTGCTTTGAGTGTCTGTATGCGACCCATGTTTCTATGCCATGTGTGTGTACGTGTGGCATGCATTTCTACACTGGTGTGTACACACAACATATATGCTCATACTAGTGTACGTGCATTCCTGTGGTACATATTCCCGTACTAGTGTGCGTGTGTGCGCGCGCGTGGTTGGTTTTTCTCGCTGGCGTGGAAGCTCCCTGAGGCCCCGGCTTCAGTGCCCTCGTCACCTGGCTGTGTGTTGTTCATATGCACTTGTCACTTTGCCTCTCGTCCTCTGTGCCCAGCCTTCGGTCTGGCACTGTACAAGCACCTGATGGATATTTGTTGAATGAACAGATAAACGTTTTTTTAAAGAGCTGAAGCCTGACATGACTATTATGTTTTTATTTCATCTGTGGCTTTTGACAAAGACTTTGTTAACATTATAGGAAAACAAAATGAACTTTTATCTATTGTTACAGCAATAGAATTCTAGATATATCCTAAGCATGCTCCTGACAGTTGAAATGTTCCTTTTTTATTGTGATAAGTTACTGACTTTCAGTTGTATTTGTCTAGATTTATTACATTTCTACTAATATGTGGTAAAAACCTAAAATGTTGAAAATCATTTTATTTTCCATTTTATTGGTTAGTGGAAGTGGACTGTAGCTTGTTTGGTATCACAGTGTTATATGTGGGCCGTGGTTTTGGCCACGTGGATAGTCATAAAGGTGATAAGCACTCACTGAGCACCAGGTACGTCCCAGGAACTGTGCTGGTGTTGGTCATAATGATGACCAAGTCCGAGAAGGACACATGACAACAGTCCAGTTGTGTAGCCGCGTCAGCAAAGGCCCACGAAGCTCAGGGGTTCTTCTCTGCTCTCGCTTCCCGCCTTCCACAGCAGGTAGGTGGCGAGGACGAGGTCGAGTGCTCTGATAAAGATGAGCCCGACGTGGACGGAGACGTGTCCAGTGACTGTCCTACCATCCGGGCGCCGCTGACTTCTCTTAAGAGTCACCAGGGAGTGGTGATGGCCGCCGACTGGCTGGTTGGGGGGAAGCAGGCGGTGACGGCGTCCTGGGACCGGACGGCGAACCTGTACGACGTGGAGACGGCGGAGCTCGTGCACTCCCTGACAGGTACTGCGGCGCTGGCCCCGCTGCGAGCTTGCCTTCCTGTCCTGCCGGCGAGCGCTCGCCCGGCCCGCGCGGCCTCAGTTCCGGGGGCGCTCGGCTGCGGTTTTCTGAGCCCCTTTCTGGTAGAACCGTCGGGGGCGGATTTCCCCTTTAGCGGGCACGGTTGTAGCATGTAGTACCCAGATATTTGAGATACAGCTGGTGCGTTCATTTTCTGTTTCTTTGTAACACGTTTCCATGAAAGTACTGTCTTAAAATTATACGAATTTGTCACCTCACGGTTTCCCTGGGTTGGGGGTTCCTGGCACATGCTGGCTGCCCTCTGCTCAGGGTCTCACGATGAGACGAAGGTGTTGCCTGGGGTGTGACCTCATCGGATGCTTGGGTCCTTTTTTTTACTGTTGCTGAAAGGACTCATTTCCTCATGGTGAATGGCCAAGGTCCTGTTTTTTTGGCCCTGTCAGCGGGAGACCGCTCTGAGCACCCAGCATGCCTTGGGGTCCCTTGCAGCCCCATCTGGAGGCGTGTAGCCCCTCGCAGTTTGACTTCTGCCCGACTCGCAGGAGAGCATCTCAGCGTGGACCCTCACCAGGGCCCAGGCCCCCCGGGGCAGCCCTCTAGCTCGCCTTACTGCAGCTGCACACCTGCTTTGCCTTCCAGTGTCCTGAGATCACCTGGCTGCTAGCTCCTCACATTTGCAGGTTCCCACACCCACGGGATGGTGTCGTTCGGGCCGTGCCCACCAGGAATGAGGGCTCTGGGCCGTCTTAGGGTTCTGCCCAGCACAGGCTCTTTTAAAGTTTGTCGGTATATGTGTTTTCTCATGAGAGTTAAGGGTTATTTTTCACTGAGGCTCCACGTATTACATTATTATAAGTTATTCTGGAAGTGAAGAATTAAGAATTAATTCGTTTGCACGCTCAGCCTCTTAAAGAGATCTGTCAGACTTTTAACTGTTTGATCAGCTGCACGCACACTCCTGCTCCCTGTTAGTGCACAGGCAAAAGGACGTCCAGGTGCTGAGGGAAGGTGCTGTGACCCCACGTGCTGTTAGTGAGCGATGCTTCGCGTCGGCTCTTACAGCGAGTGTTAGCAGTGGAGACCGGAGGCTTTTTTGATTCCTATGTTTTTACAGAAGTGTCATTGTAACTGGGTGTCTGAGGTGGGTGATGCTGACTCTCGTCGTCTTTGGTTGTAGGGCACGACCAGGAGCTCACGCACTGCTGCACACACCCCACCCAGCGGCTCGTGGTGACCTCCTCCAGGGACACGACCTTCCGCCTGTGGGATTTCAGGGACCCGTCCATCCACTCTGTCAATGTGTTCCAGGGCCACACGGAGTGAGTTGCACGTGTTCAAACATCTCTTTAACTGTTGGCGAAAAAGGTTTTGTGGAAAGATAAGAAAACGTTATTCTTACCTTAATTTTCAGCATTAATTTCCAATTTCACTGTCTTTCAAAATGGCTCCTCTTTTCTAAATCTTTAGCTGCATTTTGGACACATCAAAGAATTTAGGAGACTAAGAGAAGTCGCTAGTACTCTCTCAAGCAGCTGGTAGGAACAGAGTGGGCAGTGGAAAGGGGTCAGGGAGGACCCGGGCCCTCCAGGGCTGGTGGCCTGGGGGTCACGCCGACTGGGCTCTTCACAGCCTCTCCCAGGTTCTCACACTCAGCTCGTTTTCCCCTAGTTTTGCTATGACATGTGCTACAGGGTCTTTGGGAGCAGACGGCGGCACAGCGCCCCACCCTCCCTCTGCCTGGCTGGCTGTCGGCAGCTCGCATCACTGTGTCTTAACAGAACAAACTTTCCACGAACTTGCTCTGTTTACCTTTTTTCAGGCTTTGGGCATCGGCAGGGACTGGCCAGGGCTGGCGTGTGGGGCCGGAGGTGTGACTGCCAGCTTCCCCAGCATGGCTGCACTGGGACCCGCAGGTGGGGCCTTGCCTCCTCCACCCTGGGAGGCCCCACGTTGTGGGGTCCGCAGCTGGGCTGCAGGTGGCTTCGTTCCTGCGTGCTGTCAGCAGCGGGCCTCTAGAAACGGCTGCAGTTGGGAAAGGCAGGAAGGGAGACATTTTAGTGTTTCTGCCGAGGTATCTTCCTAGTTCATCACTGTTGATTTTTCATCTTTGGCACGGGTTCTCTAGGTTCACGCCCATGAGACACGTAAGACCTACGGAATGCGTTACCTTTGCACGTGGGCACGAGCGTGTCCCCACGCAAAGGCGTGCCCTCGTCACAGCAGACACGAGAGCCTGAGCCCCGCGGGAGAGCAGTGGCTGGTCTCGGGTGGGTGTGCAGCGTCGTCGCTCACCTCTGCCCTGAGTGTGGCTTCTGCCCCTTTGCAGCGGTGATCTCTGACCTGCAGGACGACTGCGAGCCCGGCCGGGCTGAGCCGTGCGGTCGGCATTCGCAGCATCGTGCAGTGTTTGCCCCCGGGAAAGCATGTCGGGTGTCCTCGTGGGGCGTCATCCTGCTGGGCTGGGGTCTCCCGCTTTCTGAGTCGTCGATTTCCTGCACCCCGAAAGTTACACACAGGACTCGGACGGGCAGTGCCTCGGGCTTTGCTGTGCTCCACTTGTCAGATGTGGAGCGTTTTTAGTGGGTCATTGCTTAAACAGGGGCACCGTTTCTTAAAAGCATGTGACCATGTACTCACGTGAAGTTGATGTGGGGCGCTCTTTGGGAAACACTCTCAGGTCATGCTTTCATCTCCAGGAACTCAGCGCACATTCTTTAGTGTCGTGTGGTAGAGTCTCATGCATTTCTGGATGTGAGAAACTCACTTAACTGTGCAGTTAATTTGAACTTCTGTGCGTCCCGCAGTTGGAAGGCAGGGTGTAGCTGGGCGGGTGTCGACATAAGTGGTCTACAGCCACTTCCTGTTTACAGCCAGTTTCTCTGGGAGCTGGAGGGAGATTGTGTTTTTCTTTTCATTTTCACTGTTCTCCCTGTACTTCTATGTGGATTCTCTGTCGTTTCTAAAAAGTAGAGTTTGAGATGTCCTGCTCGTCTCTGCCGGACAGAGGCAGGGCTCCTCGATGCAGTCTTTGCTTTAGGCTTTTGTCGTCAGCTTTCAGGGAAGACAAACGCCTTTCTCTTTTTTGATGCGTTATGTGTGTTTTCAATCTATATTGTGAAATCTCTTCATAATAACAGGCGATTTACCGTAATAGGGTTTATTTAGTGTAGCTGTAGCTATTATTATTTGCCTGGCTGTTAGTGGCTGCAGCTACTCCTACAGTGTACCAAGTTATATGAAAGAAATTTTAGATACTTCTTATAACAAACTGTTTTCCTGAGAGCAAGAGCGAGATGTTGTATTGTCTGTTCTTCTTAGAAATAATGGAAATGTTTATTTAAAATTTGGAGTGTCACAGGGATTTAAACTGTCGGTAGTTTATTTCCTACACATTTCTGTCCTTATCGTCAAGAGCTAGGACTGGAACCCAGTGGTTTTCATCTGAAATGAGCCAAACCCTTCCGTAGTCACGTGCGTCCAGCTGGTGGTGGTGTTCATTAGCGGGCCCACCGTTGGAAGGAGTCCTGTGTCATGTGGGTGCGCCCTCTGTGGGCTGGCACTCGGCTCACGATCATTCTAGCTGGACCCGCCCTGGGCGCGTGAGGCATGGGTATTTCTGCAGGAGCTTTTTACTGTCCTAAGACTTCTTTTTAGGTTAAATCCATGAATTTTGAAAGGAACGTCAGATGTACTCATGTAGGTGGTTTTGTAACAGAAGGACCCAGATTCCTGCCTCCCCTGTGGAGTTCAGAAGACTCTCCCCGCCTTTTTCTGTTTTGTTTTGTTTCAATTACTATAAAAAGGGACTGACAGTTGAGGCTGTCACTGGGTCATTAAGCTTCCCCCATAGGTGGCCAATGACTAGTCTCTACCCGGCTGACGGTATTTAGAAGTGTGAATAAACACATGGCATTGAAAAAATCTGAAATTAGCACAACATGGATAAAATAGTGAGAATACAGTTATATTTCTCTTTTTTGGTCTAATTCTTTTCATGTGATTGCAACTTCACCTCCCAAATGTGAACTTGGGCACTTTTTCCTAAAGGAAACAAAACACCACGTTTAACAGGACAAAACTTAAAAAAATCAGTCAAAAATTATAGTAATTGCTTTAAAGTTAGGACATTTTCATATGCTTTTATTTATAAATACTCAGAGGAGATGTTTAACACTAAGTACTAAATTTATATACTTACAAAGGAGAAAATGATACTGAATTTTATATTGTGCTATTAACGGTTTTCGGTATGCTTTTAGGAGGAAAGCGTGCTCTGACGGCATGACATTCTACCCGGTGCTGGTTGGTCTGGACCGTCTTGAGTCCTGTTTGGTCAGTGAGCCCGCAGTGTGCAGGCCCGTGGGGATGGGCGGCTCTGTCGGCAAGCCATCTGGCAGGTTTCCTATTCCGTGGTGACTAGCGAAAGCATATGAAAATGTTCTAACTTTAAAATAGTCTTCACAGTTTTTAACTGACTTTTTAATTTGGGTCACCCGTGCTTGGTGTGTGGTCCCGTTGCTCACCGTGCTGGCTGGCTCAGTGATGGGTGGTTGGGCCTGGCGGGCTGCGTGGCCCCACTGCTGCCTGTGCCTTGCAGCTGAGCCCTCCCTCCTCGTGTGCCAGGACGGCGGTTCAGTCTTCTGTCCAGTGAGAGGGACTGGAAATCGTCGTGCTTCAGAAGGTTGGGAGACTAGTTCCTGGCAGCAGCAGGTTGGTGTCTGAGGTTATCACAAAACCAAGGACTCATGGACGGTGCCGACTCCCATGCACTGGCCAGTGTCAGCCTTCCTCGGCCGCGGTGGGGTCCCAGAGATGGGAGAAATGAGACCTGACTGCAGCAGCTGGGTTGAGGGGCGCTCTGCAGGTTTGTTCGGCGTGAGTTGGTGGATGTTTGGCTTGTTGTCCCGGAGACAAGGAAGTAGGCAGGGGTCAGTACCATGTGCATTTGCACCTCGCATGTGGGGGCATGGCGCCGGTTTGCTGTCCATGAGGTCACTCGCGGTGGCACTGCCTTTCTTTGAGACAGTGCTCGAAGTCATCCCTTGTCAGCTGCTGAGAGCCACCTCGTTTCCTCCCTCCATCTATGGTTCCGGGAAGCCTGCAGTTTGGATGAGCCACAGGTGACATGGCCAGGCCCCCAGCGACACGTCTGACGTTTCACCTCAGCTTGGCTCTTACCAGGAAGAGGAGGTTTAGTGTTTGTCCACCTAGAAGGGCCGGTCAGAGGCCAGTAAGAGGGGGACTTTGAGAGAACGAGTGCATTCCAACCACCGTGCTCCTCGGCCCTCCCGGGAGCCGTCACAGCACCTCAGCTCTCCACGGGGCTGACCCAGGTGAGGACCACTGGGCGTCAACACCAACGCTCGCTTCCCTATGGCGCTGCTGCAGACTCGGGAAGGCAGATGTGAGCCGGTGGGGACTGGTCCCACGTGTGGGCCAGAGCCGCGGGGCGCCGCCGACCAGTGTGCAGGCCGGGGTGGGGCCTGTGTGCGAGGCCACTGGTCACCAGGGTCCGGGTGTCCGGCTGGGCTTGCCTCATGCAGTCGCTGTCACCGTCTGCTCCCGCTCAGCCATGTGCTGGAGCTGCAGGGTGCTGACTCTGCTGCCACCCGGAGCCCGTGAGAGTCAGGCCTCAGACAGCCAAATAGTGATTTGTGAATTCTACCTGAGCTGCAAGGAGCCCGGGCAGCTGTCACTTGGGAGGCCCTCCTCACTGGACAGGAAACGCAGGCAGTGAAGGGCTGTGGTGCCAACGGACCTGAACTCCAAAGCGAAGTCTGACTTTCCGTGGCTTTCGCTGCTTCAGTGGGAAGGAAGCCCATGGGTGCTTCCTGGTGTCACGTGCTTCCACCTCTGTCGCCTCCAGTGAGCAGGTCAGATACGTGATTCAGAAGCAGTTGTTTCTGAGCACGTTACTGAAGAAGCAGTGGGAGGTAGGCCGTGACTTATTTTATACACATCCCCGCATATACCTAGCCCCACACACGTCACGTCCCATGTAGTCCGTGTCGCAGCTGGTGGGCACACTACGTATATACCTGTCCACACGTGTCGTGTGACGTGTAGCTGTGTCACAGCTGCTGGACACGCTCATGTGTACGGAAGCGCGTTTGCACACCCTCGCTGTCCGAGTGTCTAGGCACATGTAGCCCAGCGCTTCGTGGACTCACTCCGGCTCGCCCTCCCGCCGCTGCCAGTGAGGAGACGCACCCCGGGACCCCGAGGCCTCGGCGCCAGGGCTGCGGTGGGTCACCCTTCTCACCCCGTAAGGCAGCAGTGACCCTCCTCCAGCTGTGCTGTTTTGGGCTGAGTCTACCAGTTCCTGATACGCTTCTGACTTTTTTTTTTTAATTATTGTGACGAGTAGGGCTTGTCTTTGTCATCACTCTCAAAGCTGATGTCAAATTCTTTTCACTTTTGAAGATTTAAGAAAAAGTGAAACCTTTGCAGTTCTTTCCTCTCCAGCCATTTTTACACAGACTCACATCGTGGTGATGTCGAGAGTCTGTAACAGGCGAAGTGTCGGATTCAGAAGGTCGGGGGATGGAAAGGGAGGTAGTTCCCTGAGGGCGGGTGCGCCGCCTCATCTGAATGGAGCGCATTCCGCCAGATGCCTGTAAAGTGATGGACGTCATTGCAGATCTCCAAACTCACCGTCAACTGTTATGTCGTTAAATGAGAATGAAACGAGGTCCTGCTTTCTCGGACGGGGTGTCCAAGTCTTGACTGGGCATCGAGGCAGGAAGTCGCCCATGAGTCTTGCTCATCCTGACTTCCCTATAGTCGTTAACTCGGGTCGTGTGCAGCTCTCGTCTTTGATCTGTGGGAAGGGTTTGTAATTAATAAAATGCCGAGGAGGAGAACCCCGCCGCGTCACTGAGCGTACTCTTGGGATCCACTTTTAAGGCCACTTTGGAGCCTTTCTCCCTGCCACTGACAAACCTAGTCACTGGGGGAGCCGTTCCGAGGGAGCCATGAGCCTCACAGGTGGGCCGGCAGAGTTCCCCTGCCCAGACCTCCCTCTCCTCTGGGCATAAGCCGCACGGGGGGTGGTCGTCCCCCGCCCCGTTGGGTTGTCGCACACGCAGCAGAGGCCAGCACGGGGTACTCAAGAGTCCTTGGCGGACGGCTGGTGGATGGCTGTGTAGTCCAGCCCATCTAGATGGAGTTAGACGGGCCGTTTGGAGTCGAGGCTCCGTGTCTCTCTGGCGCCCACGGTTGCACAGGACGGGCTGTGGTGCGACCTTGAGCTCTGCCCAGCGCATGCACGTCCTCGGAGGCCCAGTCTCTGAATGCTGGGAAGTGGTGACGGAGGTGGTGACCTGACGGCTCCCTGCGCAGAGGCCACGGTCACGACGGTCACGTTGTGTGTGCAGGTCTCCTGCACGGGCAGACGTGGGAGGCCTCTGCCTCACTGGCGGGAGACGCCGCAGTCTCTCTGTCACTTCAGCCCGTCGGGCTGCACGGGTGTCGGAGTCTGCGTGCACACCGCAGCACACTCACACAGGCGGCTGGTGTGGTGAGGGCCACGCCGAGATGACACGCTTGCACAGCTGTCGGTGGACCTGGGGAGCCGCAGCCCGTGCCCCAGGCCGTGCCCGCCCCCCGCCCTGGCACCCGGGCTCCCTACCTCGCCCCTTCCGGGCGGCCTTCTCCACTCCACCCTCTCTCTTAGCCTTGCATCTCGGCAGATTGTCATGCAGAACAGCTTGGCGCCTCTGTGTGACGGCAGGACAGCTGTTAGCGCTAATGAGGACTGCTAGCGTGGCACTCTTTCCCTTGATTGAGACCCTCGCAGGGAGCGGAATGTTCCAGACCGGGCAGTGGTGTGCGGCGAGGAGGTTCGCGTTGTCAGTTGGAAGCACATGCGCGGCGGCTCTTGGCGACAAGATAAATGAGTCGGCTGGAGCTCGGCAGAGTCTGAGCTTCCCAGTGCGGGGCCGTGGTGCCTGTGCTCCCGCGGGAGACTGCCTGGTGCCGGCTTCTCCCTCGGATGCCCACAATACCTGTCAGGGCTGTGATTTATTAGAGACCTAACGTCTCTCAGCGTTTCATTAACACAGGGTTGGGCGGTCTTTTGTGGAGACGCCCCTGTTAATTTAGCAGAGCGGTCTCCGCTGAGCTTGGCCTGCTCCTCCTGGAGACTCACGTGCATGGTGCTGCTCCCCCTCGGCCAGGGTAGGGTCTTCTGACCTCACTGCGGTGCGCGGGGGCCGTGACCCCCGTTCCAGCCAGTCCCTGGCGTTGATGGTTTTTAAGTAGGGCAGTCAGATGGGCTTTGGGTCGAAGCTCCAGGTTCTCCTTGTCGTGTTACACGTGGCGTCCCATGGGGGAGGGGGCGGGGAGGCTGCACAGCCCATATACATGGGGCGCCCATGGCAGCGGTCACCCCACACCGGCCGTGCCGGAGCTGAGGCCCCCCTGGCGGGGACTCTGTACGTGTGTAGCGCTGGTGGAGCAGTTTTAGGCCCATGGTCTGGGTTGCACCTGGGTTTTCTGAACCTGAAATGTTTATCCCTTGTTTTAGGCTCTACGTGAAATGAAAATAGTTTGAAATTATATAATGAGGTTATGTATATGAAACATATGATTGATTTGTAGTTAATTTTTGTGCCTCTGAAAAAAATACGTCTCTTAAATATTCTAGGAGGCTATTATTTGGGTCAGAGTTGTCAGGGGTGCTGAAGTTATGCTCTTGACCCTTTCTTTTTATCTTTAAAATGTTTTCTTTTTTATTGAGCTGTAATTGAGAAGTAAGGCTTGAGTATACTTACGGTGAACGGCGTGAGGTTGGAGCAGGCACACCGAGGTGGCACCACGATCAGGCCGGTCAACGCCGCCGTCACCTCCCTTCCTCTCTGTGCTGTGTGTGCTCAGGTGCTCCGATCCGCTCTTGGCGGACTCGGGCGCGGCCCGCGGCTCTGACCCCGTGCTTTTCTTGTAGCACTGTGACCTCCGCCGTGTTCACCGTCGGGGATAACGTCGTCTCGGGCAGTGATGACCGCACTGTCAAGGTCTGGGATCTGAAGAACATGAGGTCCCCCATTGCAACCATTCGGACAGACTCCGCTATCAACAGGTGAGGGACGTTGCTTGTGGCTCAGCTGTTGCCTTGACGTGAAGGCTGGTTTGGGTTGGTCGTAGTGCCCCATCTTGTATGTAGAATCGGTGTCTAATCGATAGGGCCTTGGGGAAGTGGCTTCGACGCCTGGGACACAACAGTCGTTCGCCCTCTGAAGCGCATTCAGTGTCATGTAAATGCTGAGACTCAAATGTAAACTCCGGTTGCTGTAGTGGTTTCTGAGAGTAAGAGTGTCAGCATCCCACAGCTTTTGTTTGTGACCGGGTCGTGCGTGTGTGTTACCTGTAAGTTGCGTGTGAGTAAGCAGGTCCCTGGCCCTAAAGCCTACGAGAGTGAATCTCGCGGTTCGCAGTGTGTTCTGTGCTGAAATGCGCGTGAGCTCGTGCTGTCGCTGCTTCACATGTGACCCATTTTCATTTCTTCTTTGCAGGATCAACGTATGCGTTGGCCAGAAAATCATCGCCCTGCCGCACGACAACCGGCAAGTGAGGCTATTCGACATGTCCGGGGTGCGGTTGGCGCGGCTGCCCCGCAGCAGTCGGCAGGTAAGGGTGCTGCGGCCTGGCCCCGGGGCTCGTGGACGCCTGCTGCGGGCCGCGCGGGCGCAGCTTTCTGACAGGAAGGAAACGAGTTATTGTCACAGCATCTTCGATCGAGTACATCCAAATAACGTCACGTCAACACGTCATCGATACAAACATATTAGCGATTTCCCGTTCTTACTAAGTCGGGACAGTAGATTTCATTTGGAAATACTTGATGTGTTTAGCGTTCCTAAAATTTAACATCAAAAAATTTTCCCAGTACCTGAACTGAGTATCCATTTTTAAGTTTAACCCAAATGGAATCAGGCATCCAGTTCACCAGCTGCGTTTTGGGAGCGTGGGTTGGTGGGTGCGTCCTGGAAAGCTGTCTCGGGGAGCTGCTTTTGAGCTCCTGCTCCCTGGGAGCATGTGAATGACAGCCGTCTATGTGGTCGGCCTGCGCAGACTCCTCAGGGCAGGACGCCCCCTCTACCCTAGCCGGGACAGCCCTCTCCATGGCGGGTTGCCAGGACTGAGTCCGCTGCTGGTGGCTTTCCTGGGAGGCGGGTGGCTGTGCGTTGGGCCCAGATGGTGTAGGGGAGTCGGGTTAGTGTGCACCATGGCGCCGGCACCGCCTGTCACGCTTGCCTGGGCTGCAGCGTCGGCTCAGACCTGCTGCCCTCGTGCCTATGGGGTGCCCAGCAGCCTATGTTGGATCACGTCCCTGGGGGCTCCGCGTTTGACAGCCCTGGCGGTGACACTGCAGCTCCTCCCGTGGGTGGGGATGGGTGGAGCTGTGGCAGGTGAACCTGCTGCCCCAGGCAGCCTCTCTCCGGGCTCTGTGGCTGACTGAGCCCCAGCACACGGTCACTGTCCTTTGCGTGTCACCGTGCCGCTGCTTTCTTTCTAAGGGGGCCTGGGCCCTGACGCTGCAGTTTTGTGTCTGCACCCCAGGTCCCCACACGGCTGCTCGTGCCCTTGATGTGGCTGCCCCGTCCCACCGCGGGGGGACCCTCAGCGTGGTCATGAGCCACAGGCCAGCCCCATGGAATGGGGCTCAGGGACCACAGGCCTGGGTGGTCCCGGAGGTGGGCCGTCCCATGGGTTTGGCTGTTGACAGCAATACCTCTTCTCCAAGTGAGACCCGCTGTGTGACAGCCCTCTGTCCTTGCTGAGAGCACGCCGTTTCTGCGCGCTCCCACGCGCACTGCCTGAAAGCGGTGGTTCATGAGTGCGAGTCCACAGGACTCACGAGAGTCGGGTGACTGTGAAGAGCTGTGCCTCCCTGACCAGTGTGGTCGCTTGCCCGGGACTGGTGTCTGGTGGCTGCTGGGCGTCCCTGGCACACCCCCTGCTGTGCCTACGTGTGGCACCGTGTCCGTGTTCAGAAACGCGATGTGGGGGCGGTGTCTTCCCCCGCTTGAGCCCGTCCCCTTGGAGGTTGGGACTTCTCGGCACCAGTTCCCGTGACAGGCTCGGTCTTTGTCACGCATGGCCTCGTTGCGGTTGTAGGTGTCTGTTCGCTCGATGTGTCTCTAAAGTGGCTCGTGAGCAGGCTTGCCTTTGAGGTTGGCAAGTGACCTTTCGTTCCGTTGTGAACTAGGAACACATCTGCAGATGAATAAATAGGATTTTCAGTGTCACAGAACCACAGCTGGAAATTTCCAGTTCCTGTCGTCCTAGCTTTTTTCAGCTGACAGATTTAAAAACAGACAGTGACACTTAGTTGAACTTAGTAGCGAGGGTGACGGGCTCACGAGGTGAAATTGCTTTTTGGGGAAAGTGTAAGTGACGTTTCCTGGGGCGTGGACCGCGGCGGGGAGCTCTGGGGAGGAGAGGGCTGGTGCCTGCAGGTGGCACTCGGGGTCTTCGCCGGTGTCTGGGACCTTGGCAGGCGTGACGCATTTCAGAGGCCACGTGTCCGGAGCCTCTTGGGCCCCGCCTGTGAGCTCTCGGGGGGCCACGTGGGCTGAGAGGCTGTGCCGGGGCCCGGAGTGGGCGTCCCGCGGGACATGCCTGAGCCCTGATCGTGGCCTGCCCTCCAGTGCCGCCCAGGCTTTTCCCGCACTGTTAGTGAGCACCGGGCTTTGGCGCTTGTCCCGCACGTGCCTTGCTCTTCCCAGGGCTTTGGCTTCATGGCCAACTACCAGTGCCCGCTCTGTGCTCTCAGGCCCGACGCAGAAGGGGGCATGCGTCCCCTGAGCCCTGGGTCCGTTTCCTGCAGCGCTTTCGCGCTAGGAGCCCGTCCAGTCCTCTCACGAAGGCGTATGTGGAACTGCTCACGTGGGCTGTTTGCACGGGGGCTTTGTGCTTCGTCTCTGTTGGCGGTCACTGCCCTGCTTCTCACACTTCATTGTGCGGTACCGTGACAACCGCGTGTCCGGCCACGTGTGACGTGTGCTGAGGCCTTGCTTGATCTCTTACACTGCACGGTAAACCGTCCAGATGCTCGGTGCTAAGCTTTTCTGACGTTCCAGTGTTTAGCTGCAATTCCTGAGAGACGATTTGTTTTTTGTTTTACTTGTTACCAAACGTGCCTTCCTAGCTGCTTTAACGCCGGAACCAATTATTTGCTAAAATGGTATTGGAAGCCTTTGAGTGAATTTCATTGAATTTATTCCCAAATTTACATAGCTTAATTTATTCATTAAAACATTTCATATCGATCATATATTTATTTTTCTGGCTGACTGGAATCTTATTCGTTTTCATAAAGAACCACAAAGTGCTTTCGGTGTGCGTCTTGCTAGTTCATGCTGCGTCTGACTTCATTCATGACGGCAAGGCCTTTCTGCCAGCATGTTCCCGAGGGCCCGTTGCCATGCTCAGTATTTCCGGCTCGCTCTGCCCGATCCCGTGTGTAGTGTAGATGTTAGTTCAGTTGCAGTGTTATAGCTCGCATACTTCAGGAATAACGCACTAATTCTGGTTTGTATGATTGGTAATAGGGCCACAGAAGGATGGTGTGCTGCTCAGCGTGGAGCGAGGACCACCCCGTGTGCAACCTCTTCACCTGCGGGTTTGACAGGCAAGCCATTGGCTGGAACATCAACATCCCTGCGTTATTACAAGAAAAATAAGGTGGCCGACGTTCCTTAGTTGCATAGTTTGCCACGGACCTGTAACTGATGCAGGCCTTTCTCACACCGATCAGCCATTTTTGTGAGAGCTGGACCCTGAAAAGGGTGATTTGTATATGTCCTTTTCACAGTGTACCCAGCTTGCATGAAATGTACAGAACTGCGGTCATGATTTTTATTGTCTTGTGTGTGTGCTGGCATCCTCTGGTCAGTGGGAACCAAGCCCCTCTCTGTAGCACGTCGCAAGTGACTCGCCGGCATTGGACAGATGATGGGAGGCGTCCCAGTTGTATGATTCAGTGTGAGTCTGTGCACTCACTGTGAGCGTGAGTCGTCTGGCATTTCTGGAAGAACCCTACAAATCCGCCTCGTCCTGGGAAGACTGCAGAGCTGTGTCTGTTGGCTGCGGACGGCAGGAATGCTCAGAAACCCCGCTTTCGTTTCCACGTGAAGCCGAAGCCTGTGCTGTCCTGTAATTCAGCGTCAGCTCTTTCTTCTGTTACAGTTCTGTGAAATTAACCTGGATCGTAGAATCTAAGAAAATAGCGTAGGATGTTGAGTTTGCAACATTCTCTTTCTTTTGGAAAAGAAAAAGTTTTTGTTCTTTTTACAGAAAATCATTTCAATGTCCTGAGGTCTCATATTAGCAAATTCTAAGGTAGAATGATTTTAATCATCGATTTCAGATCTTTAGCCAAACTTAAAGCACTTTAGTTTATAGCTGTGGTTATAAACAGTTTTCAGAAGTTTCACATGATTTACCCATTGAATGTGACTCGACCTTTCGAGAGGGCCTTGCTACCTGAAAACGGAACCTTATTTATTTCTGCACCTTTGGTTTGCGTGTTTCTACCTGGGTCCACTTCCTTGGTGGTGTTTGAGAGCCAGCAATGCAAATAAACGAGTACTACCTCAGAAACAAACGTGCTCGGATCTCGGGGTGTCACCGGCCCAGCCGAGCGCTGCGACTTCTAGTTCAGCCCAGAAGGCGGGAGAGACAGCAGATGAAAGGCGCGTCACTGGCCGACGAAGCAGAGCCAGACGGTCATTCGCAGGTGACAGGACACCCTCGTCTCAGCTGCCTGGCCACCTCCAGTGCCACCCGTCCCACTGCTGGTGCAGGCCTGTCACTCCTGCCTTCTTAGCGGTCACCGTGCCTGGCGGTCGTGAGTGCGTGTTGTCGTTGGGTCAGTGCTGATGAAGACACCTCAGTGTGCTGCCTTCGTGTTTTTAATCCTGTGAGCGTGTCCACTGGGGGACAGGCCCCTTGGGGAGGCACAAGAGGGTCACCTTGAAAACGACCACGGGTCACCCCTTTCCTTGCATGTTCCGTGTTGTGGTGACGCAGGGCTGGGGCCGTTGAGTGGGGTGCAGTGTGACAGTGCAGGCTGCCCTGGGGGGGTGCCCACGGGTCCTGTCACTCAGGCCCTGCAGTAGCTAACTTTTGGGACCTCAGCCCCAAGTCACGGGTGATGCTGAAGTGGGCCACACAGCCTTGACGTGGCGGGGCAGGAAAAGCCAGCTGCGCCATCATGCAGGGCTGAGGGTGCTGACTGGGGGACACCCGAGAACCGCATCAGAGCGACTTTGTTCTAAAAGCTCAAGAATCGGTTGTATTTTTAAAGCGTGACGTTTGCCCTGAGCACACTGAGAACAGAGGCTTGTCACTGTGTGGCCTGAGTGTCACTTTCTATCCCGCTCTCTCGAGTGGCCATGTGGTGAGATGTGCAACGGCCTTGTCTCCTCTGCTCGCCACACCCCGAAGGTGTGAGTGTGACAAGCTCTGGTTCCCTCGTGTTTTAATGTGAACGACTGGGCGCCTCAGAATCAGCATTAAGAACGTCGAAACGCTCACGCGGGCCGCTCAGTCAAACCTAAGAACCAGATCTCTGCCCGATGAAAAACACCGAAGCTTCTAAATCCATGTCTGTGATGGCTGTTCAGTCCCGTGCAGGCCGGCGCCCCTCACGCCGGCAGCTGCTCCACCTCCTCTCGGCTCCGTGAGGGCGTGTGGTGCTCTAGCCGGGTCCCGGGAGCAGGACGCACTCCCCCCAGCGGCTGCATGGCCTCTGACGGGTCCCGTCCAGCTGCTCTGGCCGTGGTGGTGATTCCAGGGTCATGCAGGAGCCTGGGGATCGGGTGTGTGCGCGTGTGCAAATGCGTGTGTACGTGGCTCAGATTATGTGATCAGCCACACGTGATCTTGCGAAATAGTGTCTGGAAACAAGAGTGGTTTTGTCTTCTGACACGTCCAGCATTTCATTCGGTAGTGGAAAGAACGTTAATGAAAGCGCGGACTGGTAGCGAATTTCGCACGAGACACGTTGCGGGACAGAGCAACACTCTCTTTCAACCACTGCACCTTCGTTTCTGCAGAGTCGAAAATTCTGTACATATTTCGCAATGTGAAGAACCCTGTGTAAATTATTTGTTGCTGAAATCTGAAAACCGAGGGGGGCGTATGCGTTTGTAAGTGCCGTGTGGGAGCGCGTGCTCGTCGTGTCGGTGTAATTGTTCAGTGCTCAGTGTTTTCATTGCAATATGGAATTCATTAAAGTCTTCGTTCCGTAATTACTATTGTAAAGTTTTATGTCACTAAAGGTCTCTTTTTTATTATTTCACTTGTCTTTTCCTTATGTTTCGCTTTGGTGAAACCTTGTTAATAGATGCTGAACATCATGGTGACGCAGAGATTGAACAAATTTCTGTTTATGGTATTGCCCACTTGAAAACAGTTAATTTTACACCTAAAACCTCAGCTGTGTTCTGTCTCCCGTCTGCCTGTGGCGCCAGTGTTCGATGGCGCATAACTGGGCTTCTCTGTTCCCGCGTCCCCACCCAGACATCGCCGATGGGAGCTGACCGTCAGCGCAGTGCAGGCGTCTCTCATCACACAGTTACTCTTGCTTGAAAGTTCCTGAAAGTCGACTCCATTTTCTGCGGGAGAGTGCAGATCAGGATCTGCGCTGCTTGTCACTCCCATCCGTCATCCGTCATCCGTCATGCGAAGCTGCAGGGACCTCGGCAGGCGCTCAGCCGCGGCCCCGCCCCAGGCTGCTCGGGAAGTCACGGCCTGAGGCCTGGCCCGAAGGAGCCGGGCGGTTGGTTGTGTGCTCCCCATGTCGGGCGCGTTTATGGAAAGCACGGCGCCTGCGAGCTCGCGGCTCTGACCGCAGGCATCCCTCAGCTACCCAGAGGGTGTTTCCAGCACAACCCAGAGCGGTTAAAAAGGGTTTTTCCCTAAAGAAAATGGTAATGGATGTGTTAGGACATTTTAGTCATGGTCTGGAGACGTTAAGTAACTTAGCTTAATTTGTTGGCTGCCTGGACTGCTGGGCACTCCGTCACCACCATGTCACAAATACAGCCTGTCACACTCTAGGCACCACGCCTGCCCCTCGCCCTCACGGGTTCTGAGCAAGTGGTCACTTTATGCTCTGTTCACTCATACTGGGCCATCAGGACCCTCCCCTGAAAATGACGGAACTAGAAGCGAGAGGTCTGAGTGAGAATAAGGCGGACGTGCTGCCTGCTCGGCCAAGGTGGCCGGCCCGCAGGAGGGTGCGACGTGCGGACGGCGTGGACGAACTTCCCCGACGTGGCTTCTCGAGGCCCGGTAAGGACAGTTGCCAGGAGTGGTTCCGAAACGGACACACGACCCAGTGGACATCCGTGCAGAGTGGTGTCTGATGGGAGTTAGTGGTTTAAATGTCTAGTTTTGTTTGGCTGGGGGAGTGGAAGAGCGAGTGATTTTTCTTTTTTAAGTATATAGTACATTTTTTTTTTAAATTTAAGTATATAGTACATTTAATTTCAAGTATATAGTACATTGTTTAGATGTTTTCTCCTTAAGTTTTTAAATGTATGTAATAAAACGTCAAGGGCAACCACGAAGAAGAAAACCAGCTTGGAAAGATAAAAAAAGAAATGATTAAAATTGTCACTGTGAGGGGGTTGGGAAGTGTAAGTCAGAACCGGGGCACAAGTGACGTTTCAGTGTATTTCTTTTTATAGTTGTTTTTTTTTTAAATTTTAGGACCATCATAATACATGCCCCAGTATCCGAAAAGTTCCCATTTTATGCTGGCCACGGAACGTGGAAGGCGCTGGTGGGGGACATCTGAGCGGAAGAAAAGAGGCTAAAAGTCATCCTTGGGAGTATTCGAACACTGTGACGAGGACACTCGAGAAAGACAGAAGTGGGAGGCTTTCGCGCTCATTGACAGGAAGAGCCAGCGTTGTAGAAATGTCACCTCCCCTCGTTGGCGGGTAGGTTCACGGCAGTTCTGTTCAGCCCAGGGTCTCCCGAGGGATTCCACAACCCGGTCCCTCAAGGTACGAGGAAGGGCAAGGCCGGGGTTAAGCAGGTGCCGAGAAGGGGAAGCGAGAAAGGGAGAGATTCACCTTGAGCCCGGCGGGGCTGTGTCCATACGCGGACCGGCCGGGGACGGTGCGGCAGACAGAGCCAAGTCCATCGTTGCGGATGTGAAAACCTGAGATTTTTCAGCTCTTACGATCACAAATCACTGATAAAGGGGCTGATTTAATTAATGGTTCTCATGCTGCAGGTTACTCATAATAACGGAAAAAAATAGTGAACTTGGACCCCTACCTCACACCCAGCAAACCTCAATTCTACATGATCTATTAAAGGAAAAACAGTATTTTTTAAAATAAAGCAATATTTTTATAATTCCGAGTTTATTAAACAGCTATCCGAATATACATTAACCATACTGGAAAAGATGGATACATTTAAGCATATTGAAATTAAAAATTATAGGACACCATAGGATAAAATGATAAATCACAAGATGTAGTTGTAACACACGTAACCCACGAGAGATTAGTGTTCAGGACAGTAAACAAAACATGGTTCCACGTGTCTTGAGAGTTGGAAATTGGGCAGCAGACACAAACAGATATGTCACGAGAGAAAACTGAACAGCCAATAAATAAACTCAGAAAACGAAAATCAAGGACAAAACAAAATAGCATCTCACAGCCGTTAGACTGGGGGGAACTGTCAGCGTGCAGGCTGTTGGGACGCGTAGCGGTGGTGCTGGTTTGGCTGCAATAACAGCAAATTGGAAAGCGCGTCCCGTAAGTCTGGATGTGTGCGCCTCCTGCCCTGGCGACCGCGGGTAGACAGTCGGAACGCGGTGTGGTGACGGGTGACGCCCGGAGACCTGCGTGTCTGGAAATGAGGGTCCCGGCTCTGAGCCCAGAGCTGCTGGCCCAGGATCTGTGGGATGTGAGCGTCTGCTTTTAGACACGCTCCTGTGCCTTGATTCTGCTGTTCAGTTTGAGAGCCACCGTCTTGAGGAAGCGTTTGCGCATGTACACTGCTAGGGGACACGTGCAAGTTCGTGCCACCAAACTGGAAATAACCCAAGCATACCGGCAGGGACTGGCAACTAAATCGTGGTACATCCACAGCACGGAGTGGCAAACCGGTAGAGACGAGCAGGCCACACACAGCTCCGCGCACAGGCTGCTCTTAGGGACGTGCCGCTGGACTCGCCAGCCCTGAGGCTGCACACGGCGTTGAACCGTCTGGAACGTGCACGCAGGCCCAGCCTGCACGTACAAGCGTGGTCATGTGTTCTGGGACATGGGGATGGGAACCCAAAACTCATCTTCGCGTGATCTGGGCCAGGTCGGGTGGGCAGAGGGCGGGACCAGCAGGAGCCCAGAACCTGCAGTGTTGGTGCCTGATGGGGAGGGTGGGGACACAAGTGTCTGTCCAGTGCTCATGCGTCTTTACAGCTGTCCCTTTAAGGCATGCAGTATTGCACTGTTAGAAATAAAGACGGTCCAGGAGAGAAGCACGTGCCATTCCGGAGGCGGACAAAGTGGGTACTGATGAAACGGGGCTCCCACGTCCCTACCAGGCTGCCCGCACGTCCCCGCATTTTACTCACTTCAGATATTAGTTCTTTTTCACCTTACAAACGCGTAGCTTTATTATTCTGAAGTGTCTGATTTTCAGTCAGTGTGTCTATTCCATGGGAGGAAACGCAAAGCCAATTTTGTTTCAAGATAATGTTCTTGAAAAAAATAGTCGCTGAGGAAATTGTGAAACGGCAGTGTGTTACACTGTGTCAAAATTGGGTTGTTTTCAAATGCATTCTGGAAATCCTAGCTTGGAAGTGGGAAATGTAATAAGGATTTCATTTACCAGGTGTGATCGTAAAACAATACAAGTAGGACTGAAGGTAATTTCAGCTCCAGGAGACAGTCCAAAAATTGTGTCAAGCAGCAGCCACACACCAGAATTGGAATTTTTTATCCTCACAGTCTGGGTTTGGGGGAACAGCATTTTAACGGTGAGTTTTAGCAGTTTTTGTCTCTCCAGAATGTGCTCGCTTGGCCTGTGCCCGACTCACCGGCCTGCAGCGTCCCGTCACGCCCTGATTTTCATCTACGTCTGACTATAATTATTTGTTACAGCTTCTACCCCTGTGCGGACAGCTGTTTAGAAGAAGTGGACCTGATGAGGGCTCTGTGCCCTTGCCCCCCCACCCTGGGGACCCCATGGGCTTCGACGCCTCACAGGGCTGTGACCCCCCGTAACTCCCTGCACCCTAACCCGAAGGACCTGATTGCTGTATCCTCTTAAACCGCATCGGGCGGTGTCATCTCTGCGAAATCCTCTAAATCTGGAGAAACAACTTTTAATACACGAAAACAGCAACTCACATTTCCAGCTCCCAGCCAGTCAGGAGTGCTGCCTAACTCAGTTTCACGTTAAAAGCAGAAGTGCCACATCCCGGAAGCATCCTTCGTCCCCTCCTGGCCACGTGGAGTCAT